>NC_073693.1:68906698-69179269 GCF_029784155.1 Uranotaenia lowii | reverse complement strand
TGAAGGGTCTTCTGAAGGGTCTTCTGAAGGGTCTTCTGAAGGGTCTTCTGAAGGGTCTTCTGAAGGGTCTTCTGAAGGGTCTTCTGAAGGGTCTTCTGAAGGGTCTTCTGAAGGGTCTTCTGAAGGGTCTTCTGAAGGGTCTTCTGAAGGGTCTTCTGAAGGGTCTTCTGAAGGGTCTTCTGAAGGGTCTTCTGAAGGGTCTTCTGAAGGGTCTTCTGAAGGGTCTTCTGAAGGGTCTTCTGAAGGGTCTTCTGAAGGGTCTTCTGGAGGGTCTTCTGAAGGGTCTTCTGAAGGGTCTTCTGAAGGGTCTTCTGAAGGGTCTTCTGAAGGGTCTTCTGAAGGGTCTTCTGAAGGGTCTTCTGAAGGGTCTTCTGAAGGGTCTTCTGAAGGGTCTTCTGAAGGGTCTTCTGAAGGGTCTTCTGAAGGGTCTTCTGAAGGGTCTTCTGAAGGGTCTTCTGAAGGGTCTTCTTTTACTTCTCTTTTTCCAAAGTGCATTAAAATTTCCTCAAATCTCTTAATAACTTTTTGTCAATGTATCTTTACATGTCCCTTGAAAGAATCTTTGAAGTCCCTCTTATGTTTCTAAAAAGCCGTTTTAAGACTTTAAACTTGTCTTTTTATAAATGCCCTTGTACTTTTTGAATGTTTTTCGTTGCCTGGAATGAATCATTTTCCAAAATGTTTCATTAATGGATTTGTATCTGTTCTCCCGAACAACAAATGTCTCAGAATATCATAAAACCAATTTGCGACTCCGGGCAACTCCTAAGTGCTTGCGACAAGTCGTTTATCATAATGATGCTTTTCACAACATGCAGCCTCCAATAAGCTTTCATTCTGATGAATATGGAAAATTTTTGATTAAGCCTGCTTCCGAGGAAAAGCAGTCGCAGATTAAAAACCAGATCCATCAACCCTACCCGGGCCGCCATAGAGATAGTCAAATGTGACAAATTCCTTGGAAAATATCTTCACCAACGTTTCCGCTCAATTTCCGGCCCGGATCATTTTCACTTCATCACATCGCATCAGATTCATTCGGAAAGGCGGGGAGAAAAAAAGAATAAGATCCCGGAAAAACAAACCTTCTCTAGCGAAATTCATCCTCCTACGACATGGATCATTTTGCGGTTCCAGAAGAAACGGAACCGGTGTGCTGCTTTTCCGGTAAAATCCCCGCAAACAACTGGTGTAAACATATCATCGCAATAAGTATACCTCTTCGTCAGATCCATCAGTATTATATGAAGAACATTTTGTCTGGCTGGCGGATTGACGACTGACATGAGCGAGGCGCGGATGGATGGATGGATGGATGGATGAATGGAATGGAATGGAAGCTAAACCCCACCCGGTTGGAATCCATGGCCTTGCCGTTTTCCTCATCGAGCTTCATGTGATTAGGGGGTGGATCATCAAACGATCCGCAAGCTCAGTCTCAGTCTGTCGTTTTCGTTTTCTCAACCTGGCCTAGTAAACATACATCAACACGCCTCCAGCCAGATGGATAGCAAGATTTGATACCGAACATACTCGTATAAGCGAATTATACGTATGTACTTGGGTTTGATTGAAAAATGTTGCGCCTCGTTTTCCGAAAAAAGGATGATGCCTTTTTATCCTCCAACGCACAAGAGGTTTCTGGTTAGTTGTTTCTTCAATCAAAATGAAAATAAGCCAGGACCTTTTCTTTCGGTTGTGGCCAGCTCCCCGGTAACAAGCACCGGTGTGGTAAAAGAGTTATGTTTACGATTGTAAATTCTTTGCCCAAGGTTCGAGATTATTGCCGGAGGGTGCTACGGCAATTGCGTCGGATTTGAGTGCTTGTTGACTGTTTATTTATGACAAAACATGAATTTTTAATTTCTTCAAGAACAAATTATGGTCCGAAAGATTTTCCCTAAAATTTATTCGGTACCAAACGTTATGAAAACTATGTGCGATAGAGACTCTTTAGACTTTTAAAGGGACTTTTAAAGGGACTTTTAAAGGGACTTTTAAAGGGACTTTTAAAGGGACTTTTAAAGGGACTTTTAAAGGGACTTTTAAAGGGACTTTTAAAGGGACTTTTAAAGGGACTTTTAAAGGGACTTTTAAAGGGACTTTTAAAGGGACTTTTAAAGGGACTTTTAAAGGGACTTTTAAAGGGACTTTTAAAGGGACTTTTAAAGGGACTTTTAAAGGGACTTTTAAAGGGACTTTTAAAGGGACTTTTAAAGGGACTTTTAAAGGGACTTTTAAAGGGACTTTTAAAGGGACTTTTAAAGGGACTTTTAAAGGGACTTTTAAAGGGACTTTTAAAGGGACTTTTAAAGGGACTTTTAAAGGGACTTTTAAAGGGACTTTTAAAGGGACTTTTAAAGGGACTTTTAAAGGGACTTTTAAAGGGACTTTTAAAGGGACTTTTAAAGGGACTTTTAAAGGGACTTTTAAAGGGACTTTTAAAGGGACTTTTAAAGGGACTTTTAAAGGGACTTTTAAAGGGACTTTTAAAGGGACTTTTAAAGGGACTTTTAAAGGGACTTTTAAAGGGACTTTTAAAGGGACTTTTAAAGGGACTTTTAAAGGGACTTTTAAAGGGACTTTTAAAGGGACTTTTAAAGGGACTTTTAAAGGGACTTTTAAAGGGACTTTTAAAGGGACTTTTAAAGGGACTTTTAAAGGGACTTTTAAAGGGACTTTTAAAGGGACTTTTAAAGGGACTTTTAAAGGGACTTTTAAAGGGACTTTTAAAGGGACTTTTAAAGGGACTTTTAAAGGGACTTTTAAAGGGACTTTTAAAGGGACTTTTAAAGGGACTTTTAAAGGGACTTTTAAAGGGACTTTTAAAGGGACTTTTAAAGGGACTTTTAAAGGGACTTTTAAAGGGACTTTTAAAGGGACTTTTTAAGGGACTTTTAAAGGGACTTTTAAAGGGACTTTTAAAGGGACTTTTAAAGGGACTTTTAAAGGGACTTTTAAAGGGACTTTTAAAGGGACTTTTAAAGGGACTTTTAAAGGGACTTTTAAAGGGACTTTTAAAGGGACTTTTAAAGGGACTTTTAAAGGGACTTTTAAAGGGACTTTTAAAGGGACTTCTATAGGGACTGTTAAAGGGACTTTTAAAAAGACTTTTAAAGGGACTTTTAAAGGGACTTTTAAAGGGACTTTTAAAGGGACTTTTAAAGGGACTTTTAAAGGGACTTTTAAAGGGACTTTTAAAGGGACTTTTAAAGGGACTTTTAAAGGGACTTTTAAAGGGACTTTTAAAGGGACTTTTAAAGGGACTTTTAAAGGGACTTTTAAAGGGACTTTTAAAGGGACTTTTAAAGGGACTTTTAAAGGGACTTTTAAAGGGACTTTAAAAGGGACTTTTAAAGGGACTTTTAAAGGGACTTTTAAAGGACTTTTAAAGGGACTTTTAAAGGGACTTTTAAAGGGACTTTTAAAGGGACTTTTAAAGGGACTTTTAAAGGGACTTTTAAAGGGACTTTTAAAGGGACTTTTAAAGGGACTTTTAAAGGGACTTTTAAAGGGACTTTTAAAGGGACTTTTAAAGGGACTTTTAAAGGGACTTTTAAAGGGACTTTTAAAGGGACTTTTAAAGGGACTTTTAAAGGGACTTTTAAAGGGACTTTTAAAGGGACTTTTAAAGGGACTTTTAAAGGGACTTTTAAAGGGACTTTTAAAGGGACTTTTAAAGGGACTTTTAAAGGGACTTTTAAAGGGACTTTTAAAGGGACTTTTAAAGGGACTTTTAAAGGGACTTTTAAAGGGACTTTTAAAGGGACTTTTAAAGGGACTTTTAAAGGGACTTTTAAAGGGACTTTTAAAGGGACTTTTAAAGGGACTTTTAAAGGGACTTTTAAAGGGACTTTTAAAGGGACTTTTAAAGGGACTTTTAAAGGGACTTTTAAAGGGACTTTTAAAGGGACTTTTAAAGGGACTTTTAAAGGGACTTTTAAAGGGACTTTTAAAGGGACTTTTAAAGGGACTTTTAAAGGGACTTTTAAAGGGACTTTTAAAGGGACTTTCAAAGGGACTTTTAAAGGGACTTTTAAAGGGACTTTTAAAGGGACTTTTAAAGGGACTTTTAAAGGGACTTTTAAAGAGACTTTTAAAGAGACTTTTAAAGGGACTTTTAAAGGGACTTTTAAAGGGACTTTTGAAGGGACTTTTAAAGGGACTTTTAAAGGGACTTTTAAATGAACTTTTAAAGGGACTTTTAAAGGGACTTTTAAAGGGACTTTTAAAGGGACTTTTAAAGGGACTTTTAAAGGGACTTTTAAAGGGACTTTTAAAGGGACTTTTAAAGGGACTTTTAAAGGGACTTTTAAAGGGACTTTTAAAGGGACTTTTAAAGGGACTTTTAAAGGGACTTTTAAAGGGACTTTTAAAGGGACTTTTAAAGGGACTTTTAAAGGGACTTTTAAAGGGACTTTTAAAGGGACTTTTAAAGGGACTTTTAAAGGGACTTTTAAAGGGACTTTTAAAGGGACTTTTAAAGGGACTTTTAAAGGGACTTTTAAAGGGACTTTTAAAGGGACTTTTAAAGGGACTTTTAAAGGGACTTTTAAAGGGACTTTTAAAGGGACTTTTAAAGGGACTTTTAAAGGGACTTTTAAAGGGACTTTTAAAGGGACTTTTAAAGGGACTTTTAAAGGGACTTTTAAATGGACTTTTAAAGGGACTTTTAAAGGGACTTTTAAAGGGACTTTTAAAGGGACTTTTAAAGGGACTTTTAAAGGGACTTTTAAAGGGACTTTTAAAGGGACTTTTAAAGGGACTTTTAAAGGGACTTTTAAAGGGACTTTTAAAGGGACTTTTAAAGGGACTTTTAAAGGGACTTTTAAAGAGACTTTTAAAGGGACTTTTAAAGGGACTTTTAAAGGGACTTTTAAAGGGACTTTTAAAGGGACTTTTAAAGGGACTTTTAAAGGGACTTTTAAAGGGACTTTTAAAGGGACTTTTAAAGGGACTTTTAAAGGGACTTTTAAAGGGGCCTTTCAACGGGCTTTAAAAAAGCTTTCAAAAATTTTTAAAGCGGTTTTCAAATAACTTGTCTCGTTGTTTTGTTCTCTCCACATTAAATTGAAATGACAACCATTCATTCGTCTTATTGTCTTTTGATGTTTACAGAAACTGTTCCATTCGTTCATCGAAAAAATTTTCTCCATTATTGTTTCGTGAAAACAAAAACATCGGTCATCAAACAGATTGCAGCTCCCTCCTGGGTTCACTCGACTTCGATAGAGCAAATTTTTCCAATTAAAGCTATATGTACACGTACAATACAAACATACTCAAGGTTTTTATTTAATTTTTCCCTGTTTCTATCTTCAACTCTGCGAATGCACCTTAGGTGGCCTGGATACGGAAACGGGACCTGCACATTCTCACAACCGGCTCCTCGACCTACACCTCGGACCAACGATTTCAGGTGAGTGGATCCTAAATCTTCTGTAGTTTGGAGCACATACACAACACTTACAAAGTAACTTCTTCCGCGAGCGCTTTTCTGAAAATGGTTTACTGGAAACAAGATTTGTTTCGCCGAAGGAAGGGAGCAATTTATTACCAATGAAATGGTCTTTTAAAAGCATCGCTCTTTGCTAGAATATTTCTGTGTGGACAAATTAGAAAGTGGTTTGGGCTGGATTGAACAGCTCACGAATAAAGTGGACATTAGCACATAAAAGCATCATTTCCAGTATTTCTAAAATCAGTGAATATATACATATGTAAAAAACCTAAATTTTCGAATGATTTAACCCTGAATATAAACATATGTAAAAAAAACCTATATTTTCGAATGATTTAACCCTCTACTACATGGACTCTAAATTAGGGATACCATATCCCGCAACGCCAAAATGAGTATATTGAAATCATCTTCCAATGAACAATGCGGGGAAACCAAAATATAACAGCTATTCAAACTCTGCGAATAAGTTGCAAGTAATTTTACTTACATGACAGTTATAATTTTTCCTGTAAAAAAACTTTTGTCCTTTTGAAATCAATTTAACTTTTTTGTTCCTTGTAATTTTTCGTCAAAGTCAAACACCTTCTGGAAAATTGGAATGTATAGAAGATTTTGGTTTTTTTTTGTTTCGATTATAGGCGTTTTAACATCTTTATGTCATTCGCGACTTATATCAACGATGCAGTTGGTGGACAGTTATTGAAAAACTTTTCCGGTACAACTGGGATCGATGTTCACTCTTGGGCTCGAACTCACGGACATCGGCTCTGGAAGCAACTGACTTGCCAACTGAGCTATATCACAAGCTTAAAATATTTGTTACATTCTGTAGAAAAATACCAACATGATAATATATTGCCTTAAAAAATTGTTATTGAGGTATAGTTTTCCTTTTTGCTAGATTTTTTTTTAATTCGTGTGCTTTTGATTTGTGTACGAGTCTTTTAAGCTAATTGAAGTTTTGCATATTACCTACTGTTAAGGAGATAATTGCATAACCAAAGGCTCTGTTGAAATTCACAGATAAGTTCGACGTCTGCGTTATTTTGATTAATAAAGTTATTGACAATCCTGGCTTATCAAATTTGTTATCATCGAAAATTCACGATTTAAATCCCTTCTGTTTTTATTCTTCGTTTAAAAAAATCAACTTAAGAGTCAAAACTGTAGTGTCGTGCAATAATTGCATGCAGAGTTGAATTTTTCTGGAATTTCTGTACATAAATATACATGAACACAAACTTCGTGAATTGGAAGGAATAAATTTGTTACTCTGATAAAATGTCTTGCAAGAAAAAAAGAGTACATTCCGTAAAATTTCACAAAAAGAAGAGTACGCTTGTTTCTCGATCGAAAAGAAGTAAATGTACTCTCAAAATAGTACGTTTGGTATCCCTGCTATAAATCCCTGGAGAAAAAAAATAAAAGAAATAATTTTATTGACCTGTAATTAAGCAATTTGTGCCAAAAAATAAATAGATTATTTTCAATATTTTTAATAGTTTCAATAATGTTAGAAATGAGAGTCCTTTTCGCCTTTGGCAACACACTCGAGAATTTTGTGTTGCCAAAATCTAACGGTTTTTCTCATCAACTTTTCTTAACTATTATTTTGTTTGTTATTCTATCAATTTTTTTTTGTCATTTTGCCATTAATTTTCTTTTTTTTTGTAATTGTATTTGAGTTTTTTTTTAAATTTTCCATCATTTTTGTGTGATTTACTTTTTTTGGAATTTTTTTTGTTGCTGCTAGATTCAATCAACATTTAAGAACGTAAAAACTTTTTAAGGTGTTTGTCAAAATTATATTGTTCCTGTTATAGCGAAAACTACATGGTAATGTCTTTCAATAAAATCGCACATGTTTCCAAATCGGATGTTGCCAAAATCGAATGTTGCCAAAAACGAAAAGGATCTTAAAGAAAATAAGGCCACTTGAAGGAAACGCTTATTTTACAGAGGTCGGCATTAAAGCACTATTCGCTAGTTCGTCCGCTACATTTTTGGTATTTATTATTTAACTTAATTTCTGGAGAACTGACGGCTAAAAAACCTTCATCACCTTGTAGAAACTAACAATCATCTGCATTCTTGCTTGAATAATTGCACCTAGCGGAGTTTGTACATCCATTACTTCTCCAGAAATCCCGTGAGAAAATAAATTTGTCGATAAAAAAGTAGCGGACTAATTAGCGATTAGCGATTAGCGATTTAAAGCCGGACACTAAAAAAAAACAAGTATCAGCATTCTTCCTTGACTGTTTGCTTGTGGTGGAGTTTGTCTATCCACTAGTACAAATGTTTGGTAAAAAAAAGTTAATACGATAATTATCTAACAAAAACGGAGCAGACAAATTAGCGATTAGCGGTGTAATGCCGGACACTGTTATTTTATCTTTCAAAACATTTAGAAAAGGTAAGTTGCATCTCTGCATCGTGATGGCAATCCTCATAAGATGAATTTACGACTCGTGATGAAAAAATTCACTTTTTGTGTTTGATGCAGAAAAAATAACAATTGCTTATCTATTTTTTCTTAAATTCTGATGTTTTTTTTTAAATTAAATTATGAATATTATTAAATTTTGAACCTAAACTATGTTTTTAAATCCAATGAAATTACCGACACAATCAAATAAAAAGGCGTTTTTCTAAGCCTTATTAAAGTTATCTTGTTATTGAAGTTGTTAATAAGTTTAACAAAAGTTTTTTACCGAATCTTGTTCATTCCGATCAATATCCAAATTTCCCATCCTGATATATATTTTTTTCTGATCAGGTTCACTTGAGCAATTTACATGTTAGTTATCAGATTTGAAATCTGAATCGAAATAGATTTCCGATAGCAGCCCTAAAAATCAAATTTATTTTCTTTTATTTTTTTTGTTCCATTCGAAATTTTACACACTTAAAAATTATCTTGAACAGTTATATCGTAAAACAATTTTAAATTCGATTTATTTTGGTATTGTTTTCAAACAACACGATGCAAAAAATGTGCGGTGTTAATATGGTATTGCTTTTTTAATAAATCATTTATTTGAAACGGAAGATTTTGCTTTATTTAGCATGATTTTCAAGCTCTGCACTGACTTTAGGTCATTAATAAATTATTCGAAATAATGTTCTCTACTCTAAATTAATTTTTTTCTTTAAAATGAATTCTAAGCCAACTTGTTTACAAATTGGAAATCTATATTTTCGAAACACCAGAAATGAAAGTTAAAATTTCAAATTATACCAGAATTCAAAACTTCGAATATATGAATTAATGCATAGATATCGAATGTCCACATAAAATATTACACCAGATTTAAAAACAAATCTTAAATGAAGCAGTTCAGAAACTCAACATGAAAAAATTATGTTTACAAAAACAATAATAATTGTTTGTTGATATTCATCTCTTTTGACATAACTTTTTTCAATATCCAGGTGAATCTTAAATTTCAAAGAAATATATTAGGTACGACTTAAAATAAGAATTTCCGATTAGGAAAAAAATAATGATGCATTTACAACTTTAGAAGATTAATTCAAAAAAAAAATTGAGTAACAAAAAGAAGTTTTGCTTCAAGAGTACCAAAGATAAAAGTTTTACAAAAAATCATATTTTAATTCATCCATCAGTTATTAAATAAAAGGCTGAACAAGTCCATTTCTTTGAATTTTAAATAATATTTTCAAATATTCATAATCAAATATGAAAAAATTTATAAAAGAAAGCGTAAACTTAAATCGTGTAGGTTGGAAAATTGATTACTTGAAAATTTAATGAAAAACTGATAAAAAAAATATATACAAGGAATTCCCAGTTTTATTGTTAATATTTAAAACACAAAGCAAACACTTACTCGATTAACATTGCGCATTGAAATTTAACTTTAAAGTTGCTTCTTCATTTCAAGCATTTCAAAGATGAATTGAAAAATTTGATCTATTTGATTGAAAATTTAACGTTATTTAAATAAGTTAAAAATTTATAAATTTTCAAGTGCGGGTTGTCTAGATTAAAATTTTAAGCTCTGAATATCTAGTGCCATCAATTAAAATATTGGATATTTTCAGATATCAAAAGATTCAGAATTGAAACACAAAGGCAACCGATCTTATTGAAAAGTTCATAGAATTTAATTAGTAAAACAATAAAATTCGAAAAATTTGTTTGAAAATTAAAACAAAATATGCAATGAAAGAGATAAGTTTTTATTATTTAAAATGAATTAATTTTTAATGCAAATATATTACCATTTAAAAAATTATTTATAAAATTTAAAAGACAACTCAAAGAAAAAGTATTTTTGGTGCCTTTGATATGATTGATTTGAAAATTTTTTAGCGTCCTTAACTCGAATCCTTGTTAAATTGTGTCTGTCACATTGACTTATAAGTTAAAAAACGAATCAGATTTGATTTAAATCAATCATTGATGACTGATAAATTAACGAACCTACATGAAAGACCAAAACAGATTCTTTTTGTTTTGTTGTTTTGTTTATTAAAATCTATTTAATCAAAGAATAATATTCAGCCTTTATATTCTGATTTCAGAGAAACAATTTTCTAAAAAAGTTAATTTCAACATTTTTCTAAATTTAAAAAGAAAGCATTGCATGAATTTTGGCTATTACTAAAAAAGTTTTTGTATCATTCAACAAATATGTTGAAGACTTGAAAACGATGTCTTTTGCTTCATAAAACAACTAAATTCACTTAGTTCAAAACTTTTTTGAAAATTTGGTAATATTTTCGTATTTTAAAAAATGGGGAACAGGGAACAAAAAATTTTATAACTATTATCGCGAAAGTCTGAATTACTTGCGATCTTCGAGAAAGTTGATCAGTGTATCGAAAATTTTATTTAGAAATTTTTTTACGATGTTTTACAGTTTTGTCAAAGAAGCGAAGAAATTTTCTTTATTGATTTTTAATATAAGTCAATCACCGACCGTTTAATTGATTTTTGTAAAGTTAACTTTCGGCATATTGGTAAAAATGTATATTCTTGGAAAAAGAATATCAGAGTTAAAAATTGAAAGAAATGGATAGAAAAGTTAGGAGAAAATTTACAGATGCTGAAATGAGCGTTAGCACAGTTTTGCAAGGAAACCTTACTAACGTATGCCAAACTTTACCCCACTATATTTCATTATTTAGGAGAAGAATGACAAACATAAAGGTGGCACTACCTCAACCTATACTATAAAATATGGTTGGTCCTAAGCATACAAGTGGTAAATCCGTGTTTTGAAAATATGTTGATTTTCAACATATTTTCAAAACTTATTTTAAAAACATAAGCTGATAGAAAAATAAACTAATCGCACATTTGGACTTAGGGCACCCAAATTACTAAAAATATCTCTTAAATTCCATGATCCTCAAAAATGTTTTTTTTGTGGATTTTTGTAATTTTTCAAAACTATTTTGAGTGTATATTTTAGTTTTAAAAAGAACAAATGCCGCTTTTATACCTACCCTTATAATTGACATAAAATTAAATTTTGGCTGAATTGGGTTTTTTGAAGAAATTTTCAAATCAGCATGTAAATTGTGACGACAGGGATGATTTTTTTTTAAATCAAAGTGATTAGTTATTAAAGTACTGGGGTTTAGGTTTGATTTGTTTTTTCCTTATTCTTTTGACTATCGTTGATAGCAAACAACTGTCATGTGTCTACCAGCTTATTAATGTGTTGAATTAGTTAATGAATTTCAAAGTTGAAATGGTCTGAACTTGTTCAGTTACACTTCATAAAAAAATCAATTCTAAAGACAAAAGTTTCAAAACAATAGGCTCGTTATATTGCTATTCAGAATTTACAACCAAAAATTAGATACAATCTTTTTTTGTAGAGAAATGAATCCAACTTAGATGAAATTTCAGGGACTAGATAAGAGAAAATCGATGTTGAAAAACATGCGAAAAAAATTCGCCTTGTCTCCCGGTGAGACTTGAACCCACATCTAGCGCCTCTCCGGGGCCCATGTATTAACATTCTACTACAGGAGACCAACCTGGCGTATGAATATTATACTGGTTGAGTGTCGATGTCTATCGGAATGAAGGGAATAGTTCTCCCATGTGATCATAATCATTTTTCTTGGTCTATTTCTATTCCCATCATTTCATCTTACGGTAGTTGGAATCAAGTTTGAACATTTTTAGGCACGGCAAGATTTGCATTGCCTTCTCATATCCTGCACGAGTTGTCAGTTATGATGAGAAATGATGCGTTTGCCGTATTTGGATATCCAGCCAATTTCGGTGTTTGGCACCGCCTTATTTTCATTTTTAAATTGCGACCATTTTTAAATTGCAATTTAAAAATAGAAATAAGGCGGTGCCAAACACCGAAATTGGCTGGATATCCAAATACGGCAAACGCATCATTTCTCATCATAACTGACAACTCGTGCAGGATATGAGAAGGCAATGCAAATCTTGCCGTGCCTAAAAATGTTCAAACTTGATTCCAACTACCGTAAGATGAAATGATGGGAATAGAAATAGACCAAGAAAAATGATTATGATCACATGGGAGAACTATTCCCTTCATTCCGATATACATCGACACTCAACCAGTATAATATTCATACGCCAGGTTGGTCTCCTGTAGTAGAATGTTAATACATGGGCCCCGGAGAGGCGCAAGATGTGGGTTCAAGTCTCACCGGGAGACAAGGCGAATTTTTTTCGCATGTTTTTCAACATCGATTTTCTCTTATCTAGTCCCTGAAATTTCATCTAAGTTGGATTCATTTCTCTACAAAAAAAGTTTCGCTGACTGAATGTTTGAGTCAAGACCCATCTCTGGGTCGCAATTTAAAAATTAGATCCAATTTGTGAACTCCATAAAGTGTCGTAAAAATGTCTGAGTGCTAGACAGGTTCCTGTAGGACTAAATTCCATTTTTTTATTTGTTTGATTACACTAACTTTTAACTACCTTTTGGGATCAAAAAGTTTCTCATAACTACGATCAATTCAATACTTGAACTGATCCCCCCTCCCCCGCTATTCGCACGGCCTTAGTAACAATTTTAAACACTTATAAGAGAGTTTGTTGAACTTTTGAATTTTTAATATGTAAAAATTTACCATAAACCCCAATAATCGGTTGATTCGAATTCAACTGTCTCAGAGTGCAACGATGCAGCTCCCCATGCAATCCGCATCACTCCCTGCAAACCATCATGTACGTACTAATCATCATTCCTACAGAGTTAAACTGAAACCGTGGCTAAATCTGTTTGTGAACGACAAGACCAACCGGATAGCAACTCAGACATTCGGTTGGAGGTTGTTGTTTGTTTACTTTCTCTAGAAAAGCACATCCAAACCCCATATGTTTGTTTGTTCAGTTCATACCTTCGTTCATGTAACCGCTCCAAGGGAAGATGAAAATGTATGTGTGGGGAGAAGGGAATCACCCCAAGGCACCTTGCCATACCTACATACATATCTTCATACATTCGTTCATGGAAGATGCATTTGGTGGCTCCTGGAAAATGGAAACGAGAGTCTGCGGATTTTCCCAATAAAACTTTTAATTAACTTTACTTTCCCCCTATTGGAGCTTCCGGATTTCTCATTGTTCCGGGACAAGAGCGCGCGGTTATTGTTTCCTCCTACAAGCGTGGTGAAACAATGTTATTGTGCTTTGTATGTGTGTGTTTGCTCGCGCGTGTGTCAATGCCTGAATGGATGAGCGCGGGTTTCGGATGAAGTGATTTGTTCTTCCCTTTTTTTGTAACTCATCGTTTTATGGTGTTTCCTTCTCGTTTTTTTGTCCTCTTCTACAATGAAACAGGTGATCCGGCCAGAAAACTCCATTAATTGGACGTTACAGATCAAGTACCCGCAGGTGCGAGACTCGGGCGTGTACGAGTGCCAGATCAACACCGAGCCAAAAATGTCGCTGTCCTACGTGCTGAACGTGATTGGTGAGTGTTGACATACATATGTGTACCAACTTTTTTTTTTCCTGCCTTCTTTCAAACGCCTATATTTACAATTTTACAACCACGCCAAACAACCACACATGGCAGATTGTCGTAAATTTAATGAAATCATCAGCATCGTTTCCGTTTTTAATGTGCTGCTCATCAAATGTGCGGCCATTATTACGTGCCATAATTTTCTGCCAACATTGGCTTTAATTGATGCCGTAAATTCACAAGTACCCAACGATGATTATACTACTGAGGCAATATCCGATTCAATAACTTGTAATTATTTGACATTTTTTGTCATCGATTGTTTATTGGACCAATTTTAGTTTTGTTTTCAATTTTCATAGAATTCAATTACGGTTCAAGTCCAAACTTTTAACCTTTCGGTAATTAATGACCGATAATGGTTTTTGTAAATCAATTTATTAACCTTAATAGCTCGATTTTATTAATTTTTTAATTATTCTTATGGATGTTATCAAAATTCAATGTCCTTAAAAAAATTCATCCTTTGTGTGTAGATTCTTCATTTTAAAGTTATGTATTCTTAATTTCTTCGGTTATCAGGTATCAGATATCAGAAAAGGGGTAGGCTTAATGCGACACGTTATCCAAACAAACGGGAAAATTGTGCCAAGCCTTTTTTTTCACAGATTTCATCATATACCTGAGAAACCTGAAAACCATAAAAGGGTTAGAAAATAAGTAAATATTGAGGGCATGAAGCCGATCCACGTAGGGATTTTGAAGCATTGAAGCTTATAACCATATTGGGTGAAAAAAGACAGATTGTTATTCTTCTTCTTCTTCTTCTTACATCAACATGGCCAAAACATGTAGGCATCCTGGAAAATGGAAGACTTGCGTCTTTCATTTTTCTTTTCAGCGTATTACCTGTTACATATTCCTATGCATTGCAGATATTACTACGGCCAGGCCAACCATGTGATGAAAACCGCGAAAGATACAGGATACAGGGGCGGAATAAAGCGTGGAGATCCCTACCAAACGCTTCATATAATATTTTGAATATGGAAAGACCTAAATATGAATTTATGTCATTTGGGAAAGTATATATGGAATATTGATACATTAAATGCTGTTAATAAATAAGGAAATAACGATACTTACCAACACTATACTCACTACAATTATAAATTGGAATATAAAATATTACACTTGGGTTTCTGTAGATCAGCTATTTTGCCTTCGTATTTTTTCCGTATACTCTGTGGCATACTCTGTGATCAGAAAAAAAAAGTAAACGGTAGAAACACAAAGCAATTTAATTTATCAGCTGCTGGAAATTGCATACCATTACATTAGTTTTTAATCCTCACACTTGATGTGAGCATGGAATATCTGGCAGCTGAAATGGAATGGAATTGGTAACTTGGAATACTCTCAAACCTCAAATAAATGAACTAAATAAATATAAAACTGATGTTTTCATTATGAAATACTGATTTTTGAATCGAGGAACCTGTAAAATGCGAAAAATTAAGCATACAACAAAGATAATTATCTATTTTAAATTTGAAGTTTTGAAATGAATTGCTGTAAAAATACAACTGACAATTACACCGAAATATAACAAAAATATATCCTTAAACTTTACTCCACAATTCAATAAAACGAGAAAAAATTACCCAATAATGAAAAAATAACAGCGATATTGTGATGAGGAATTTAAATTTAAATGGAAAAAAAAAAATAAAAAAATAAATTAAAAACTGAGGCAAAAATCGGGAATTCATTCCACCAAAACATTGTAAGGAAATATCACAGTATTACATTTACACAGTATGTACAGACCAAACAACTCTAGTAATTAAAATCGTAGATCCTAGAAAAATACATATTTTGTAGCTTCCCGTACTCTGATGTCATACTACGACATATATATTCTTTCAACTGTCTTACCGCTGTTCGAATGTGACGTGAAAAGGTACCTTAAAATATTTCCAGTTAGTCAAACCTGGAGAATAAGGCTGATGTCATGCTGAAGCAACTAGCAACGCAACACAACGCAACGTTCCAATAAGGAAGCGTTGCAATGCATTGGTATGTCATGCTGGCGCGACCTGTCGCTTTGAAATTCCCTACAAATCATCACTTCTCTACATCTGATAATGCTTTGAATCGTCTCCTTTCTTTCGGGAGCCATCAAAAACTCATCAAATCACGACCCGGATTGCAAGAATGCCGAAATTTGAACCGACAAAATTCCTTGTTTTTTTGCCGAAACTAAGAATTCATGAAAATTTTCTAGCCGATTAAGATATTTTTTAGTTTATTATCACAAGTTCGAACAGATCTTCGTACTATTGTGCTTAAAACCCGGAATCACTGCTTCAAATCGAGAAAAAACAATATTCCCATTGGATTTCCTACTAGTCGCGCTACAAAATACACTGGCATCAGATTTGTCGCGCTTTACAAAGCGACCAGTATGACAGGTCTGCGCTTTTTCCATGGAGATCAAATGAGAGCTGGTTTGTCGTGTGAACGTTGCGTTGAAGGTCGCGTTGCTAGTTGCTTCAGCATGACATCAGCCTAATGCTGCAGCAAACGCTTAGCTCGTGGGGATTCAAATTCGAAACAAACGCTTCGTATCGGCCGAGAGAGCAGAGTAAACGATACGAGAGACTTCCCGTATAGTTTACCTTACCACCATCCATACATCAAAACCAAAATTAGAGAACAGAGAGAAAAAATAAATTGGAATTTCCTCACCGAATGATGAAATGCAACGCCTGCTTTGATGGAGATTGCCTTCTTCCAGGAAATGATCTGCCAAACTGTACATCGCGCTTCTTGAGCCCATTTTCCAACCATCTTCATTAAGGAGCACTGATATAACCAAATCAACACTTTCACTATATCAATGCTCCAAAAAATTTATCGAACAGCCCAGTCGTGCAAACCACCGCTTCTTTGTTTAATGAAGCACACTGCGAGCAATCAATGCCGCTGCATTGGCACGGATCAAATCTTCCTCTGAAAACACCTGCAACATCTATGTTTCAATCACACACATTTTTTGAAAAAAAAAAAAAAAAGACAGATTGTTATTTTAGTTCAAATACTTAAAATTAGATACTTTTATAACAGGATAGGCGAGAGTACCTAAAAGCTTCCTAGCAAACGAAAAACAGGCATATATCAGCTGAAATGAATCATAAATTATTGATTCACTACTACAATGATAAGAAAATGTTCTAACTAGGCTGCTACAATGAGGGCAAATAAAAGATTTTATAATGACAAAATTCGCATGTAGCCTGTCCGCATAGGGGTTTTTAAGCAATAAAGCTTTTTTTTATCATAATATTGGAAATAAGGACTTTTTACAAAACTTACTTTGTTAAATTCTGACAAACATTAAAGAAATGTAGTCAGGCCAAAGAGGGACATGTGCACACTAAGAGGAAGGTAAATATAGTTACAATAGTACCTCTGAACCATAGCTTAACCATTCAGGAGATTCAGAAAACAGTTTTTATTTTTTTATTTAACTGACCAGTGCTCTGGTTAGACGACTACAATGAGTTTTTGTGACGCCAAATTTGAAACAAGCGATATTAACACTGCACGAAGCTGTAGCAGTGGATTCCAGAACCTGGATTGACGTATGATAACGGAATATCAGAGTACGATATTGGAGGAGCTTTGACTCTTCTTAACACTATAACCATTCTAAAGCTAAAGGAACATGTGTCAATACAAGAGAAGTGACATATACAATATGTATGGAAATAAGTATAAAGACAAGCTGTATATAGCGAGTTATGTACTTTCCTGTGATCATTTATTCAGTTCAACACTTGTCCACGGTCGATTCATAGAAGAATGCCATTTCTTGAAATACTTTTGTTTTGCAAGATTCATGCATCTTAAAATAAATATGCTCTAAAAACGGATTTTCGGGATGGAAATAAATATAAAGACAAAGGCTATTTATTAAAAAAAAACGTTTTTATTGATCTAATTTTCAAAAACAAAGGACTTTAATAATGTGTA
Source organism: Uranotaenia lowii (assembly GCF_029784155.1). Classification (NCBI taxonomy): domain Eukaryota; kingdom Metazoa; phylum Arthropoda; class Insecta; order Diptera; family Culicidae; genus Uranotaenia; species Uranotaenia lowii. The sequence goes on along the minus strand of NC_073693.1, from coordinate 69,161,827 downwards.
GCATCGCTTTTCTTGGCAATAACTTCTTTCAATCGTCGTGGCATAGAAGTTATGAAGCTTTTCAAAACGTTCGAATCCAGATTAGGCCATTCGTTCTGAATCGTCATTTTATTTGGTCCAGCCGTTTCATAACTTCGGCCATGCTTGAAAATGTTACGGGAGAGAAGCCCCCAAACGTTTTCGATCGGATTTAGATCCGGACTGCAGGCTGGCCACTCCAAAAGAGGGATGTTATGAAGTTCCAAGAACTCTTTCGTAGCTCTGGACGCATGGCAGGCAGCATTGTCTTGATGGAAAACCATGTTTTCGCCCACAAAATTTTCCGAAAATGGAACAAGAACTTCTTGTAATAGCTGGCAATACATCTGTGAGTCCATCCGGGTAGAGATGAAACAAACAGGTGTCTTTCCAGACATGCTTATGCCGGCCCAAATCATGACGGAACCTCCACCAAAGTTTTGTTTCTCTCTCGTTGGCCTCTTCTGCCTCTTGTCGTACCAGCGACTGCTAAAACCATCTGGCCCGTCTAGTTTGAACTTCTTCTCGTCACTAAAAGCCACGTTTGACCACTCTTGGTCCCAAAATTGGTACTTTTCGGCAAAAGCAAAACGAGCTTTTTTGTAACGAGGAAGAAGTCTTGAAGAAGTCCTACAGGTGTTGTTTTGGTGAAGGAAACATTAGGATCGTCTTTGATAACCTGCCGAATCCGACGCCCAGATACTGTCAGCTTCATCTCCGCCTCGATTTCCTCAGAAGACAGCTTTTAGTGGACCGCCAGTCGTTTTATCTCCCTCTTACACCTCGGCGTCAGGGAAGATGGACGTCCACATCGCTTCTTTGTTGCATATTTTTCGCCTAGCCGCAGATAATTATGCATACTATCCTTATTTCTACCAATTCTGTTGCCGATTTCACACAAGGTTAGCCCTTGTTTTCGAAGAGTATCTACTCTACCCTTCTCATAATCGCTCAAAGGGCTATTTTTTGGTATTTTTCCTGTAAACATCAAATAAATTGTGAAAACCTTCACCAATGATGTTTTCTTTCTTTGTCACCATCAATTCACTTTGTATTGAGCAAAACTATTCACTTTCAGCGTAAAAAATATCCTCCGCGAACGAAATTGAACAGAAGCATACAACTGTCTTTATACTTATTTCCAGGCGCAAAATGAAAATATTTATACTCTGACACGCACACATGCATTCTAACCCATTCTGACACACAGATAATATTCTACTCACCACTACATTTACATTGACTAACATTCGGTTACAGTTGTTTACACTGTAAACATAAGAGCAGTAAAAACTATGTTGTCTTTATACTTATTTCCAGTAGTGTATTAGGTGAAACAGATATGACTGTCGACATGCGATAAAAAATTTGATGAAAAGCTTGATTTAATAAAAATTACATATCTTTATATGAAAGGCCATTTACCCCACAAAATTCTGTCAAAAATCCAAAGATTGAACACAGTAATTTTTCGCTTGATGTAACAGATATAACTGATGTAAATTAGATCATATTCTTCTATGATTTCAAATCGGTTAATATTAACAGATAGCCAAAAGCAATGGGACCGTAAGCGATGCGTTTGCGATTCACATTTGAACACTTGTGAAGAGATTTTATCAAATGGAGTTATTGGGAGAGCCACGGGATAAGTTAAATGAAAAATCATATTCCAAATTGGCAAAACAAGAAAATATGGAAGAGTACAGCTTGTGCAAATGCATGTACTACATATGCACTATTGGCATACCCTTTTCGAGGGAAAATAAGTACAAAAGATCAAAAATACTAGCAAGAATTTAAAACTGATTCAGATTCAAAACATTTTCTTCCAATATTTAGAACTTGAAAAATTTCTGAACTCTGCAGGCAATAATTGACCTTGACCTATTTTCTCCCGCTCCCAGATACAGCCTCATTGATATCCAATAGACAAAAATATGAGGTTAACGTATCTGGGAAGTACTGGATAAGTCGCTTCGTACGGCATGGACCAGTAGACCAGTGGCAGTATTCTTTAGGCCGCTGCCACACAGCCAAAAAAAAAATCATCCTTTGTGTGCAGATTTTTCGGTTTAAAGTTATGTATTCTTAATTTCTTCAGTTAACGAAAAAAAAATGCGGAACTGGATTTAATGCGAGTTCAAATTTTGAAACAATTTCAAGACATTGCGTCGAAAAACAAGTAGGAATTCGAAAATATAAAGAGTTTAGAAGTAATCTTTGGTATCAATGGAAAGATTGGATTTGGAACGAATTGAAGGGACAGTCTGGATTATTTCACAACAATTACACAACAATTAATCGAAAAAATTAAGCTAGTTGAGGGGGCATCTTTTGAAACAATAGGAATACTGAAATTAAAGCGAGTTGAGAGTGAAAGGACATCTAAAACCTGTAACGTTTATAGGACAGTTATAGAAAAACTGAGAAATTTCAAAATAAAATTTAGAGTGCTGAGACGAGAGCTGAAGTAGGGTTAGTTGCTCTATTTTTGGAACCTTTAAAAGGTGGCTTTAAAAAATCCATGTTTTTCTCACAAATGAAAGGGAGTTTTCTGTTTTTCAGCATATCTTTTTATCAATGCTCAAATTCCAATCAAATGTGATATTTTTTTTATGAAATTAATTTGCCGTTTTCATCGGTGAGGGTTAAAGAGTTGAAATGAAAGACGGATAGAAGATCAGAAGAAAATTCTAAGGTGATGAAAAGAGCGAAGAGCCGAAATAATGATGCGTGTCGTACGTTTCTTGGTTGGAAATTTTCTATTGATAGTAGTTCAAGTTTGCTTGTCACGACACGCATCATTATTTCGTCTGTCGACTTCGCTCTTAAACCAAATCACTACCCACCGTACCTACTCGGAGGGCAAATAAACACGTTTTGGTGGACGCGCTGCTTGTGGTTCTAGAAATTCAGGAATGATTTTACGTTTATAATTTTCATATTTTTGTAAAATTTCACAGCGTGAATTGTTGCACCTCACTAGAATGTAGATTAAATTAGCTTTCCAATGAATATACTTTTTATTGGTCCAAACAAAGTAAAAGCTCTGAAAATCCGGTTACAACCTGACGGTGGACCACAAAAACAAATGAAGTTTCAATTTGTTAAAAATTGATTAAATTAAATTTTGGTTGCATCGAAAATCTAAAGACAGCAAAATGTTAGAATTTTAATAGATTTTGTAGTCATATTTTTTCAAAAACTCTACCATCGCTCAAACAGTATTTACAAGCAATCGAATGAAAAGTAGGTTTTTCAGACAACTTTTCTGAACTTTTTGCGACCATTTCATTAAAAAAAATTTAAAAAAATTATTCTTGGCTGCATGATGTAGACATTAACTTTAGCTTTCATATGCATAAGATAAATATTTTTTTTGACGTGTAATATATGAACTACAACAGTTTTCCTGAGGCATGTTTTTTCGGATTTTTTTCTTTCATGCTGAATAACGAGAAAACTAGAAGCTTTAGCTATGTATAATGTTCTAAACATATTTTACTGACATTACAAGGTTTCTATTGATATAAGTTTTATATGAAGTTCATAATAATTCAAACGACTTAGATAGATTTTACTTTTGAAGTGTCAAATTGACACTCTAAGTCGGAAAAGGGAGTTTTTTGTCCAGGCTTCCAGGGTTCGTCCATAAAAAAAATTAAAGATAGAATATTAAAGAACTTTTGAATCCATTTTGGGTCCCGTAAGAAATTTTTGTTTTTTGAAGCTTCTGAAAAAAATTACAAGCCTTCAAACTTGCAATAGTGTCAAAATGACACTCTAATGCGGATGAGGGTTTATGAAAAATCTTATGAACACGTTTGAAAATTTACAGTTTTTAATATATTTGCGATGCCGTAAAGACCATTACGCATGAAAACACAAATTGCAGTAATATTTTGGTCTATATAAAAATTAATTTTCATATTTGTTATGAAAATAAGGACGCTGCATACATTAAGGGGTTAAATAACACTACGAAAAATTCTACATGTTGAAATCATAAAAATAATTGTTTGAATGAATGAAATTTCAATGTTTACAAACGCGTGATGGAGAACATTCAAATTCCAGCACATGAAAACGAGATTCACAAGGTGTTTCTTTGATTTGCATTTTGTTGCAAAAAGTTTGTAGGTAATATTATCAAGCCAATCCGTCATACTAGGTAAAGTTTTGTAAGGCGTCGATAAATGCTAAAATTTGTAAATTTAATGCTCGATTTTTAAAATTTTATAAAAAAATTCAAAATTTTAAAAAACTAGCTTAAGATTCGAGAAATTATGTCATCATCATTTTGTTTTCATTAATAGATAACTTTATTACAATACATTAAATTTAAAATTGATCCAGTGTGGTGTTCTATAAATGTTGCATCTTACCCTGCTGTTGCATGATGCCTCGTTTGACGGTATCTTTCTGTTAACCAAAATCAGGTGGCTCGCACAATGAAAAGCTTTCGAATATCAATGAACGCTGCAACGCATCTTCTTCAAAATTTTTCGAAATTTCCGAGAAATTTTCCTAATTTTTTCAAGCGATTCAGGAAAAATCACTTTTTCGGTCCTAACTTGAACTATTGGGGACTTATTGTCATTTGATAAAATGGATATCTAATCAAATGATTGTTCACATATGCTTGGGGGACCATAAGTTTATTTAAGATTCCAAAATTTGAAATCAGATACATACCTCTTTTTGGACCACCTTAATCTCCATCTCCATATTATGAAACCTGTAGTTTTGTGTGGATGACAACATTACCATAACGACTAAAAAAATCTTCGAGATTAATGCACAACTGGATATAATAAGCGTTTCAGGAGTTACAGACCCAAACCCTTAGTAACGATTAAAGATGCTTCCTGATTCATTCAAAGTTACATTTTACTACTTTGGAGGTCAATTAGACAAAGTAACAACCCATCAACGAGGGAAAAAAACGGAAATGGGACGCCTAATGAAGTTGAAAATCGCAAATTGAAAATGCATCAACAGAATCATGAGAAAATAAACGAAGGGAAAAATTATGAAAGAATAATTGAAAGAACTCTTGACTACTTCTTTAGTTGAATGGCTAGCTAGAAAGTTGCCTGACTACATGGCGGATGGCGCAAAGCGAAAACTTAAAGTAGGGGTGAGTGGTGTTAATTGAATTCTGTGATTTACAGTTCGCCCTGACTTATCTCGATTTTGTCTTCTGCCATCATCTTCGGTAACTTCCAGCAAAGTTGAATGGGAAAAATTGTGTGAACGGATCGTAGCACATTTATCGATCAGCTTTTTCCTTCGAGTTTTTTTGCTGTAATAATTCATTATTGATGGCTTCGAGAAGCGATGAGAAATGGTCATAAAGTTAAACGACTTTGATTTAATCAGTTTCCGTAATCTTGACAAAATTGAATTTATAAACGTTCCATAATTTTCTTTATAATTCTTTCAATTTCTACCAGAAATGTATGTGAAAGATTCGTTTTTGCATTGCTCTAGTAACACATTCGCCAACCTGAAGCATGATACTTTTTAATTAAAACATACGTGATTTATGAGACAACTTTCCCGGTCCGGAAAACGCTCACACGCCCTGATTCGTCATCGCCGAAAAACAGCAAAACGGAAAATTGAGGTGAAAAACAACTTCGCTCTTCTCCTGGGTACTGAGTTTGCAGCGAAAATTCGTCGGGGTTCTCCATTCTGCACTGTCCGCGACCCTCTGGAGCTGTTTTTTCAACCTGTCGAGTCTCTACGTAAGATGTTTTTTCCCCTGCGGATATGCCTGGCTCTTTGATGATGTAGTTTGCACGTGATGGAGGTTTTCCGTCGTGTTTTCTGGTTGAAATTGGTCAACTGGATAAAACAACCAGCATTTTTTGGCACTGATGTACTGCGGAACATTGAACTTTGGGTTAAAATTCAATTTAACATTTCGTAGGTCGCTAAATTAAAAAAAAAGTAATAAAAAAAAAATTAATATTGAATAAGAAAATCAAAACTTTAAGAATTAAAAATAATGCAGGTTTACTCCATGATCGATTTTGAGAAAGCGAAATTCAGAAGCTACCCAAGATAAAGATAACGGTTTTTCTTTTATTCTTAAAAGCTACAAAATTTCTGAAAATAGTCTATGAATGTTTAAATAAATTAATAGAAATATAGCTGACTAACTGGCCTGGATTCGACCAGACCGAACTGAACGCCAATTTGAAAAAAATTGAGTTATCTATGGCAGCGGATGCGAAACATGATAAACTACCTGTCCAATGAAAATCAGAACATTTTTCCTATTTTTTTCTGATTTTATTAGAAAATTTCAATGTTGTAGACAGTGAAAATGGCAAAAATGCGTTGCGCCAAAGTGAACTGAGAGCCACCTTAGAGGTTAAGACAAAAAGTCTGTTTTGGTCTTGAAAACTGATTTTGTGCGAAATAATCTTATGTGTGTTGGTTTTTCCGATTCAAAACAGTTCTTCGGCTCGCCTCAAACTAATTTCTGATAAATTAAATGATAAAAAACGTTCCCGTGGCTAAAAACTTTATATTTCGGATTGTAAGCATTTGTTAAAATTTCGCTCCGCCAGACTGAACCGAATCCCTTGAGTATTGTATTCCAATTTACTCAAGAGGATGTTAGAATTTTTAACATTTAACGATGAAAGATACTTTATTTTATTGCTTACTGTCGTTCAGAACGCAACCGGTAAGTAACAATCAAAGATATTCCGGACTTCAAAAGTGCGAAATTTGTATGGCTCGGTTCACTCTGGCTCAACGAAAAAAAACATTTTCCAAGCATCACCCATACTCGTTGGGTGCTGCTCGTAAAGCGCCTATTAGTAGGCTCCTACGTTTAGAACAAATTGCCCAGTCAAATGATAGCGCATGGCAATTTTTCAAACATTTTGGTTCGACCAGAGTGAACTGGGTGCAAACATATTGCTATAAAAATTCAGTTTACGGCTTATTGTGTAATCAGAAATCGACCAGTATATGCTCGTCGTCTTTATAAGAGTCTAAATGTGATGGTAAAATGATTAAATGAGATATCTTATAAAATGGTATCAATTGGTAGGGCTGTGAACTTTCAACTCGATTTTCTCGAAATCAAGTTTATGGCGTTCAGTTCGGTCTGGTCGAATCGCGACCAACTCTTCTTGGAAGATAATTACCCTGTACTAAATAATTACCGTTCATTTACTTATGAGGGTCAGCTCTGAGCACCGTTTTTCCACCTGAACTCTTTCAGCTAGAAGCGATTTCTGGACTTTGGGGTAGGTCCTTCCGAGAATTTCGAGATTCCATTTTCTGATGACGCAGTTCTCGATGTAAACAACCTGCCTGCTGCTGGTACCATCTCATTTGTACATATACATGAAGTGCGAAACAACGCTTTTACATCAGTGATCTAATTTACCACTCGCTCAGGTTAACAGTTGTACATCCAACAGCTGCGATCTTGCATGTTTTTGAATGATTCATTGAAATTAGACCCATGAATACATTGACCGCGACCCTCTTGCGGGTGCTTGTTCTCAAAACATGAGAGATTCCGTGAAAACGAAATTCTATTTTGTGTCCACTCAAATGTGAGGCATACATTGAACAGGGAACTAAATTTGATCCTATGCCGAAATGCTTATTTTTAGATAAAAAAGCTATGTATCAAAGTTTAACTGTTTTATAAATTTCAAGACTCCCAGACATTCTTACAAAAAGTTTCGTTCTTATCATTTCATTACAAAAATAAGACTTAGTTGATTTATGGTTATTTATGAATTCCTCAATCCATGGCGTTTCCAAAGCTTTGTTTTTGTTTATAACTTGTTCAAGATTTTTTGCATAGTTGTAAAATACCATTTATCTACATGTATAAATTTTAACTTTAAGACTTATATCGGATAATTCAATATTTTCTTCTGAATAAAAAAAAAACAAAAAATATATTTTTTAGCTCTGAAATCAATCCATCAAATCGTTCATGTGTAAATTTGTAAAATCTTTACAGGAAAGTTTTCCGCCAATCCACTTTGTCGAAGATAATAACTCAGTATCTCTACAAAAAACCCAGTTATAAACTGTTATATGGAGATGGAGGTACGACTTGTGGCAGTGAAGCTTGTTCAATTGAATGTTGTTCGTCAAGAAATTTTGGCTAGAGAATTCATAAATTGACATAAAACCAATATGATGGCTCGGTTCCAGAGTAAAAACTTTAATGTTCATTGGAAAAAAAATTAATAAAATGTCGATTAGACTGAGTCGTTTTTGGGTCATTTTTGAATTTCTCAAACCCTGGGGTCTTAAAAGCTTCGTCTTGGTCCAAAACTCATCCATAATTTTTTATAGAATTTTTAAATAACGTTTACATGAGTAAATTTGAACTTTTAGGTTTGTATGGGAAAATTGAATATTTTGTACAGAGAAATCAAAATCATTTTTGTTTCTTCTGTGGAACCGATCCAGCTGATGGTTTTTGTGCCAATTTATAAAATTCCTAAAGAAAATCCGTTGAACAACTTTGTCGAAGACCGTAGCTTCGTATCATATTAGGCAGAAAAGCGATAAGCTGTTTTACATTAATTCCAATTATAACAAACACAATCTTTAAGGGGGGAGGGGGGGGGGGGGGTAGGGTCTAACGGGTAAAAAAAACACCATTTTCACGATTTTTTTCTAGAGCTATCGTTCAAACAAATGTATTACATTTTTTTGCATTATACAAAGCATTGTTGAAAAAACATTAAGTAATTTTTTCGTAGAAAAATATTGAAAAATGAGCCGGTGACGGAGCACTTTCGAGGATGCCTTTTAGAAAACAGGATTTGCGGTGGACACTGTATCTCAGCACAGAATCATCTGAAGTCAAAAAATCAGAGCAATAGAGTTTTAATAGATGTTTTTCTGGAGCCCAACGTTTTTATTTAACTTAAAAAAAAATTTTATGAAATTTTTGTGCCTGTTTGAAGTAAAAACTACGATTTTTCACGAAAAAACCGCCATTTTTCATCTGTAAAATCTCCCCAAAGTAAAAAAAAAGAAAAGAAAAACGTTGGGGTCTGGTATTTTATTTGTAGAAAATATGTTCCAAATTTGAAAAGAATCGGATAAGTCGTTTTCAAATGACGATGTCCACGGACTTTAAAAATGTGCTTTCGAGAAAATCGCGTTTGAAGTTTCTGCTCTTGCTTTCTTGCAGTATTAGATAGGAGGAGATAAAGGCCTATAATTTCTACAGTTTTGCTTAAATTGACTTGAACATTTGACACAACATTCTTGAAATGTTTTACAATAAGAAAATAAAAAAAAAAATCGGTTTTTTGAAAGTGTTAGACCCTACAACCCCCCCCCCCCCCTTAAGGAAAAAAAGGAAAAAAAAATTTTTTGTGGAATTATCTGCTGAAACGATTGGTGTGCGTCAAATTTTTGAAACTGTGTAAAACAGCTATTTTTATCCTATTTTACCTAAAATTGGCAGAACTCGTTAAATAAATGCATGCTTCCAGAATAAAATGCTGGAAAGGCTATTATCATTTGATATTCGGCCAGTTACCAACGCGTTTATCTTAAAAACATAAGTTCGATTGAAAAACTTTCTTTGAATGTATTGAAGGTGAAAAAATATTCAAAAATTTTTGATAACTTAAAAGGTACCATTTTCGAAAATCCTCAGTGTGTTTCGGTGTTAAATATGTGATTTTTTGATTGAATCCTTTATAAGAGCATCACGTTTGGATTTGGTATGAAAATTTTATGGTACTGGAAAAAAAATTTAAAACTTAAAACACCGGTAAGCTCAAAAAAAAATCTTCCAAATGATTGATTTTGTCAATTCTTAAGCTTTGTTTTTTGCAAACATTTGTGGATGCTTGAATTTTTCCAGGAAATTGCCTCAAAGTTATAAGCATTTAAAAAACAGAATAAATTGACAAAAATTGAAAATATCGAGTATGTTTCCGATTATGTTATAATAAACAAATAATATTAATTTTTGATTTCAATATAATGAGAAAGCTTTCGATGTCAATGAACTAAATAATGTATAGAAAATATGTGTTGTGATAGGGCGGCAGATGAAAAAGCGATGCACTGGTACTGATAGCAGACTTTATTTATAGTTTTGTAGTGCTTCAATTCTACGGAATAAATGATAAGTTGTTACAAACATGGTACAAAATGGGTTTATAGGGTAGAACTTACAAATCAGTGATCCTAGCTATTCCGGCCCTAATACAACTCAGTTCAACCTCGTATCGAGAGCAAAGAGTCCAGTGGACAATATTCTGGGTAATTTGTGGCATTATAGAGTAAAATTAACAAATATTACCGATTTCCTACTTTTAGCGCTCTGTTCAACAGAGATGATCGGTCAATCAATTCAGCGTTTCGCCTGATACTAAATAAAATACAATGATTAATCACAAGCCACTTCAACTAAATGTATACCTACATGATCCTACACTTATAACCCGAAAAAACAACAATATTTGGCAAAACGGAACACTTTAAAGTTTCACTTTAAATTCTGCTTCTACGCAGTACGCAACTCGATACAAAATGGTAAACAGAAGTGAAAATTTTCCTCGGGCGGTCACTTTTGGCGGCAACGATGACGTTTAGTTTTCGCTGTTATTTCTCAGCGACTTTTGAACAACCGCGGACTGGCACGGTGGCCAGTTTTCCAACATATGTCTTTAAATAGTTTCAACATTGACTTTTTTCAAATCCTTTTTAAACATTTGAGAAAAAACTGTTATTGATAAAACAAACATGTATAAATTCATTTCCTTTTTTCCATGACTTCAACCTGAACACATAAATTTTCAGGTATTCTCAGAAAATTTATGATTTTTTTTATATATTTTTTTAAATTGATACTAAACTTGTCCACGCAGTAGAATCCTTTTTTTAACGGTCCACTTCAATTATTGAAACAGAGATTTTCGGAGACATGCGAGAAAATTTGGAATGAAAAAATGATGAATTTTTGCTAAGATTTTTTTTCAAACATTATTTTGTTATTATAGAACTTTAAAAACATTGTTGAAGAACGGACAGAAACTTCGATTCTCAAGTGTTTGAATCTATGTTTATCTATCTTTTCTGCGTATTTTAAAATGCAAAGTTTATTTTCAAAATAAAAGCTCATTTTAATACTTTGGAAATTAACCAAATCATTTCAGGATCATAATCGATTCACGTCACGTGCCATGTTCTTAACCCTCTACAATCCAATTTTTTTTTATCGCTGCTAAATTCACAGAGGTTTAGTATAATGATTACAAACAACTTTTGCTCTAAGAAAGACTTTATAAATGAAAACAACTATTTGACTTTTTTTTATTTTCAAATTTGAACAAATTAGCTGTAGCTTTGGAAAGTCAAACAGTTTTGATTAGTATGTATTGGGGTTTTTTTTATCTGACAATTTGCGCCGAGGGTCTTCAGATTTTATCCAAAATTCAAAATTTGGTTCATTTTTACGACTTAAAAACACATCTATTTTTTTAGTTTCTAATATTTTCATTTTTCGAGTTAGAGTCGGTTCGATTTTTTTGTCAATTAAAAATAACCATAGTTTAAAGCTACATAACAATGCAAAAAAAGAGATTTATTGTCATTATTTCTTTCATAGCTCTTCAAGGAGTTGTTGGCCCACGTTGAAGTCTTCAGATGAAAATTACATCATAAATTGAGCTATATAATGATATTTTATGAAAAATATTCGGTGATGCAGACGGTACTTTAAGATGCCATTTAAAGCTTATTTACAATTTTTCATGTTGAAGGTCATCAATTGATTTAAAGTGTTTTATTTGGAAAGCTGATAAAATTTTAATACATTTCGATGTGCAATTTTGTAATTTCCGTTGAAAAATAACAGAGTTATGTTGCTTTGAAATATGGTTATTTTTTATTAACAAAAAAATCTAACCAAGACTAACTCAGAAAAAAAGTTAGAAATCTAAAAAAATACATGAATTTTGAGTCGGAAAAATGAACCAAATTTTCAATGTCGGAGAAAATCTGAAGACCCCCGGCGCCAATTGTCAGATAATTAAAAAAAAAATCCCTATTGTCAATTAACATATTTTGAGACGTTCTGTAGAAAGTAAAAATTCTTAGTAGCATTGGTTATACCCAGATAACCAGAAATCGTAATGTAGTGGTCCTTGTAGATTGTATAAGCATCCAGTTTAAATTGGAATTGTATAAACATCATGTTGTAGCTTAACCAAGTTATATTTTATCGTTTATGGTTTGTATAGTTTATTATATACAATAACATTTTGTTAATCGTATAGAAAGATCCATAAAGTTGTTTTGAATCGCAGTAGAATTGTGTAAAGCTCAATATTTAATCCCACTGTACAATTAAGCAATCTTCCATGCTAGCGATTTATGATGACATATTATTTCCATGAAAGGTCGTACAGTAATTGGGAGAACATCGTGTAATGGAATTTAAACAATTTGTTCGTACATGTCATTCAAAGTCTCTTATTGAGATCAACTTAATCGGTAAATAATTGTTAATAATGCAATTCCTATGCTTAGTAATATCGTAATCATGTTATATCAACAATTGCAAAAATAGGAAATCCTTGACGAATTTTGTTGCAAAAATGAAGGCAGTTTTAATTAAGTAAAAAATTATAAAAATGAAAAAAAGTGGCACATACAGTCGGCATTTGTAAAAACACAGGCAACGCTTCAAAAAATCCGGTTTTGTGATAAACGATTCCAGATAACCAGAAATCGTGAAGTAGTGTTCATTGTAGATTGTATAAGCATCCAGTTAATATTAGAATTGTATAAACATCATGTTGTAGCTAAACCAAGTTTTATTTTATCGTTGATGGTTTGTATAGTTCATTCAATATGATAACATTTTGTTAATCGTACAGAAAGATCGATAAAGTTGTTTTGAATCGCAGTAGAATTGTGTAAAGCTCAATATTTAATCAAACTGTACGATTAAGCAATCTTTCATGCTTGCGATCTATGATGACATATTATTTCCATGAAAGGTCGTACAGTAATTGTACGAACATCGTATAATGGAATTTAAACAATCTGCAGATTGACAAATTGTTTAACAGTACAGCAAATAGCTAGCTAAGATCGCACAGCACTGAATACAATTATTGATTGTAATAAAATCGTCTATGAGATAGGTTAAAGTTGTTTATCAAAAAACGGCATCTATAAATAGATTTGAAGTCCGAAATGATGCAGTCAGTGGTATTTTATACGATCAACTGAATTTTATACGGCACTCTCAACTGTACATGAATAAATTTGCTTGTTTGTATCAACATGAAATGGCGCCGAGGTAGTATCGAAGGACAGGAATTGGAACGTTGTGAGTTCGATACTGAGGGAAGGTATAGATGAAGTTGTATATGGTTCAATTTTTTTTGCAGTAAATATTAAATTCAATTATATTTATGTTCACGGCGATTCATATTAAAATCGTAATAAGGGAAAAATATAATTGCTTTGGGATACAGTAACAATAAATTGCATTAAATGGTGAAGAAAGTTGTACAAACCTCAGGCTACCTGCAAATGGAAATTGTAATCAAATTGTAAGACAGGCATTAGAAAGTTGTAAGTTGTATAATCCTAAGATTTTGTGCAAAGCAAAGTTGCTATTAAATTGTTGAAAACTCAATACAAAGTTATATATTTTCAAGGTGAGCAAAGTTTGGTCCGTATATTGCCTCCACTTTGGTACGTACAGGCTCATATAGAATATTCTATACAACTTTTCCAGATTGTACAAAAGTGTGTATATCTCAGAAACAACTGAAATATACAGACCAAAATGTTCACTGGGTATACGAGTAGCAGTCCAAAAACTAAAGCCGATTTCTCAATGTTTTCCTTAAACTAAATAGAAACAGTTGCTTTTATAATTTGAAAACAAAACTGTTTTTTTTTCAATATGCTTCTTCTTTTTTACTTTTTTTGATAATAGTTACGTCCTATCTAAAATTGAAAAGTGTCTAAAATTTTATGAAACAACAAGCTGACACGATGTTATTTGCTACACCTTGAGCAGTTGCTAGTGTTTCGAATTGCAAGAAAAGCGTAATATCATCATTAGGAAACTTGATATCTAAAATTTTGTATTAATATCAGAGATTTTTATTCTGTTTAAAAAACCTTCACTAGTTCTTGCATAATGTTAAAACGTACATTCAATGGAAATTTTGAACCTATTTCAAACAAAACTCCATTGAAAGGAGGAAGTGATACCAACCCGATCAGGATCATCAATCATCAGCATATCAAAGTTATATCTTTTCTTGATTGAAATTTTTGAACAGGATTGATTTCATTTCAGACGATGAAGAATTTGTTTCAAATTGTTTTAAAATATTATAATCATATCTTATTTTGATATGCATAAAACTTTAAATAAAACTCGGACATCGAAGTCAACGGCCCAAATAGTACTTGAATGAATTTCGCTCAACAGAACCACAAAATTGAATACAATTTTGAAAAACCAAAAATGCAGCATGTTTTTAGCAAATAATGCGGGTTCTCGACATTTTCGTGAAATTTTTCTCGATGCATTCATACCTTGGTGAGTTATAATTATGTAAGGTTTTGTTCTGCCCAATATCAAACTTTGCAATCTGAATGAGATATAATCTTGATATGAGCATATCAAAAACTGATATAATTTAGCTATGATCGTAAAGACTTTTTGATATAATTTGATATATTTGAACATCCTACGAGTACAGAATTATAACTCATTTTAATAGAAAAAAAATGAGTATCAAAATATCTCATCCTTATAAAATTTTGTTTTTCCCTTCTGACCGGAAACTGTAAATTTTTCGTACCACTATACTTTTCTTTGCAAAATTTTGCACCATTTGCTACATTATCTCTCGCGTGATGCAATAAAATATATATGAGAGCCCCATTCCTCCCTCCCTATCTTCCCAATGGAAGAACAGAGAGGTCTCAAACAATCATTGAAATATTTCTCGTACTCAAACATCCACTTATACAAAATTTTGTTCCATTTCCTTGAATAGATTTCGAGATATGTTAAAAATGGTAAGGGCACTCTCCTCCCTTTTTCTATCCGTAATAGGAACGAGAAAGAGGTGATAAAAATTCAAAGACTCATTTATCGTACCCTTATACAATCCCATGCAAAAATTGGGTTCCATTTGCTAGAAATTTTCACCAGTTATACGAAGAATTGTTTGGATGCCCCCCATCTCCTCCATTTTGATTAATGTTTACGAGTTGCCTGTTGTTTTTCACTTTTTAAGTTGATATTTTCCGGTGAGTGTCGACAATCACCAAAAAATATCAACTTAAAAAGATAACATATTGATTTATCAGAAGGAGATGATTACTCGTACCCAAAAACCCTTCTATGCCTAATTTGGTTCAATTAGCTTGATAAGTTCTCAAGTTAAGTTAAAAAAAATGTAAGGGAGCTTCCCTTCCCCTTTCCAATCTCCCTACTAGAAAAAGGAAAGGTTATAAAATAATCATTGAACCATTTATCGTATCAAAATATTTTCCCTTGCCAAATTTGGTATCATTTGTTCGACCAGCTCTAAAGTTATGCACTCATTTGTCTCTTGTTAGGGATTCTACAATAAAAAATCAACAATCTTGATTTTGAAAACCGATATTGCTGTTACTGATTTTTAAACGCCTGTGATGTAGTTTAAACTTTGAATGTTATTAAAATCTGCTTTGATGCTTAAAATATCACTCTTAGAAACTTACTATATTCTATCATATCGAAAGAAAACTATTGTGTGTTCTGTTGATTGGTTCCAACTTTCAAATAAATTTTTATTATAGATTATAAAGTAGCGATTTGTATTAAGTGGGTATACGCACATTTCGCCTTCAAGTTGGTTTTCGTTTTATACTGATGACGCGTGTTGTGATTGTAAGTGTTTTAAGTTACTCAGCAAGTTGTCCTTTTCTCCTCCCGATTTGTGTTCAATGAAATTGTTGTGGCTCGCAGTTTCTGAGAAGCTCAGAACTGCAGTTTTATGTTCGATCCCCGAAAAGTGATTGGCACCCCCAAGCACCAAACCGATCATCGAATGCAATCGCAGCTGCAACAAAAAATCAGACCATTCTTCCCCGAATTCGGAGTCAAACAATTGGAAAACTGCATCACGTATGTAAGTATTTTTTGTCACACTCGTGGTCCTTTTTTTTCGGAGAATCAAAAACGACTCCAGCAGCAAAACGTCGACAACGACAGACATTGCCGGACGGAAATTGTAATCTGGTTCCACTTGACCGGCAGAATCGTTCGGTCAGCAGGACTCCCTCGCTCAAATTGTCCTTGCTGCGAACTGCGTTTGAATGTGAATAGATTGTTTTTTTTTTCGCTGCTCGATTGCTGCATTTCACTGTCTCCCTGGTGTGATATTCGTGTGGTCATCGTTCAGTGATTTAAAACTGCAGGGATTCCCATGTCCCTGAAGGGAGAAAAACTTTTTTTTTGAGTGAACGCGTGATTAAAATATGAAAGCGTTAATCGATGCAATTGTTTTTATGTTTTGATTTAAAGATTCTAATACAAAGACCACTACAAAACCGATATTAACTGTTAAATGCAAAATTTTATTTCAAATGAGTGTAATCAATGAGAAGAGCATAGCAAAATTCAACCTTAAAATTATTCTACCTCTTATAATTTGAACTCAGTCTTCACGATTTCATACTTCTTCAATTTGTCATATCTCCTATTTTAATTGACAAACTTGACGTGAAAAAATCGTTTTCAACGCTGAACATTTTTCTTCAAAATATATCGTAAAACGGGGTAACATTAATCACCGGGGTAGCTTTGATTAACATGAAATTTTTCCACATAATCATCACTAAATAAGTCAAAAGTCAAAATATCACAATTCCTTTTTCTACGATTGAAATCCAACATGTCGAGTTTCAAAATGGGAAAAATTTGGTTTCTTTTTGAAAATTTCTAATGTATGTACATTATGTACGCTATTTCAAAATCTTGAAATATGTATTTTTTCGAAGTCTCGCAAGCAGACACTCTTCCTGATGAAATCAAAGCATTTAGAAGAAGGGGTTGATTTATGTGACACATGACATGACATGACATGACTTTTTTCCTTACTTAATTTACAGTTTTGGTGTAATTTTTGTTGTATTTGGAAGTGAATTTTTAATATTTAAAAATAGGGACGTTTTCCCAGAGTTAGCCAGTCTAGGACAAAAGGCTAGAAACCCCTATCAAATGGTACAGTTTGAAGGAAAAAATAAAGGTGAATAGAGTGAGGACCTAGAGAATTTAATGAAGGCAAAGTTTCATTTTTTTATAGTTCAAATTTTATAAGTGATGCTTTAAAATAAGCCCCTTAATTTATGGAGCATCATTGTCTATTTTTCAATTTAAATTGTTGTGTGGCTTCTACACACGAACTGCCTTAGTTTATCAATTACTAGCATTTGTAAATATTATGGTTATAATTTGAATAAAGCTGGAAATGATAACACGAAAAATCAGAATTCAAAAAGAAATTTATTTCTGAAACAACTGTCATACTCATGGATATAAAAATATTAAAAAATAATAAACTTTACTCATATGATTAATTATAAACCAAAATCTGAGTTTCAAATCAATATTCAAGAATGGGGATACTTGATACTATTTTCTAATTTTCAACATATCTTTTCAGAAAAATTAGCAGCTTGCATCCTTTCACATTTTCTAACAATGTATAACATCAAGTTTCTTTGTTCAGAAAGTTAGAACGATACTTGAACCTGATGATGAACTAAAAGAATTTTCGTAGGATTAAAAAATTAAGGAAGACTTGATCCTCTATTCAGGAAGCCCTATTCCTTGAAAAAAAAAAATCAAACGAAAACCCGAAGTAGAATATCATTCACTATTTTTTCATGTTTATTCTCATTTCACAATTCATAAGTGTCAGAATTTGAAAATTTCATAACTGGGTCTCAACCCTAGTGACATTGTATACTTAAAGGCGCTATTTTTTGTAATTAATCAAAATCAATATTTTGGCCCTTAATTTTAAATAAATTGAACCCATAATTAACATTTTAGAAAACTTCATCAAACAAAAGTTGAGATTTTTCCATTGCTTTGGAAATATGGCATTATGAAATTCATATTACACTCTCCCGAATGATACATTGGAGTAAATATTTTTGTTATAATTTTCCCATGTCAGAATAATTTGAAGGTGATGAAAAAAAATCTTGAAGTCCCATTCTGTGATTTTTTTTAACAAAGTCCATCAACAATCATTTTATTGAATTTATTGAGCCCGAAGAATTGAGGCCCTTAAAACCAAAGTCGTATAACTGCAAAAATGGTCAATTTTGATTTAGTAATGCAAATCGATTCTTCACATTGCAAGCTTGAAATGGTGATTTTTTCAAATTTTGAGAATTTTCTAGAACATTTGAACTTTGAAAGATATTCCAGTTTCGAGACATAGTAAACGATTCAAGAATCCCCAGGGATCAAGTACCCTCAAATAATTCAAATCATTGATTCTTAGTCCTAAATAGATGTATTAAGTCAATAATTTCGAAAAAAAAAAACGGAAAACAAATGCGAAATAAAATTTCGAATAGATCCTGAATTTCAAGCATTAGTTTTAAGTATCAGTACAAAGAAATAGAATACATAAAATATTATACCTGATTTAAAAAGAAATGAAATCTAAATTTTATAATTTATTTAAGATCAGGGGTGTTATAAACCATGATTTAAAATTGTTTAGCAAAATAATAATAATTGTTAGTTATTAGCCACATTCATTTACATTGCTTTTTTTTATTGAAGGTTTGATTGTTCAAATCCTCTATTTTATTATAAACATAAACTTTAAACACGATTTGAAATGTGAATTATCTATAAGTTCAAAAAAACTAACATTCAACATAAACCAACAATACAATAACAAACAATGAAAAAATAAGTAAAACGGTTATCAATTTTCAAGCTCAGAATGTTTTGTCACCTTCAATTGAAATACTGGGTCCCGGAAAGGATAAAAGGTAGAAACTGAGTTTTACTTTTTAAAATTTTGACTCTTAGGCTTCCGAAAAGATGTTTGCTGAGCTAAAAAATTAGGGTTTAAAAACGAAGGAAAACTTATTCAAAACATTTAAAAAAAATCATTGGTTTGACCATCAAATTCCGTGTATTCCTTTGAACATTAAAATACAATGTAAATACAATTTATCGGCCTTTTCGGTAAAAGTTTTGTTGTTGTAGTAAGAAAATTTAAGATAATGAAAACTAAAATTCGTCTCATGAGGAACAAATTGATGACATGTGAAAAAATGCTTGGTATCAAATTCATTTTGCCCGTTTTAAATATCCACTTTTCTTGTAAATTACAGGCGAATTATGTTCATAGTCTTGAAGGTGCTCACTTAAAAAATAAAGCTTTTTAATAAGTTCGACAATTCAAATTTACAATTTTAATATGAAGTTTATAAGATTAAACATGAATCAGTATTTTGTTAAATCAATCAGAGAAAACTGATTGACTAACAAATCTTCATAAAAAAAAATGTTCTGAAATTGTTTGCTATACTTTCTTTAATTTTGAAACATCATTTTGATGATGATGCATTGTCGAAAGAAGTAAAATCCGATAGCTTCAAAAGAATAAAAGGATAGGCAAATATTTTCGATATTTTTGAAGAAAGTTTGAAAAAAAAATTGTTTCATACAACAATTTTTTTTAAGTCTGCAAAACGAATGGATTTTTCCATTTTGAAATATCTTCAATTCAATTAAGTTTAAAATTGTTTCATAATCTTTTATTTCATAGAATTGGGAGAAGTAAACAAATAAAAAACTTTCATACTTTTTGTGCAGATGAAAAACTTTCTGGGGGTCTTGCAAAAAGTTTTAAAAAATCTATGTTTTTAATTTTTTGTAATGTTTTGACAGAAGAATGCGAAATTTTCTCAAATAATTTTCATCTACTTTCTATAATTTCAGGGCACCAAAAATTATTAAATTCTTTGCACCTCAGAAAAATGTGAATTTTGTGGCCTTGTGTAATTATTCAAAACTCATTTGATGAACAAGAAACTCAAAATAAAATTAAGGCTGAAATTGGTTTCTTGAAGAATATTTTGTCACTGCATGAAATTTGTAATGATATAGAAGATTTTTTCATAATAAAAGTGGTTAGTAATAATGTAATGGATGAACTTGTTTAGATTAAATTCTTAATAAAAACCAACTTCAATGATTTTGATTTCAATATAAAAGGTTGATTTAAAAGCAAATTGAAATTGACAATTAAAAATGGGTTTTAATGCGTGAGCGTCAATTAGTATCGAAGAATGAAATGTCTTAGGCCTAGAATGATTTGGAACTGAATACCACCGAAGGCGAACCAATTCTCTGACATGTTTGTTAACACTTGTTTCTAAATACCTTAAGATTTTATATTGCTCAATATCAAATTTTGATATCTGAATGAGATATAATTTTGATAAAATGATATCAAAGAACGATATGAATCAATTATGTTTTTGTATGGACTTTTTGTAGCAAAAACAGGTATCAAAATATTTTATCTCGATGAAATTTTGGTTTTTTTCTGACTGGGAAAAAATAAAACAACGGAAACTTAATTCGAAACTTAATGAGAGTTATTGATCATCTGAGTTGACTTTAATGATTGAATTGACAGTTTATTTCAATACATTTTTAACAAATTTTGCCAAACATTGATCATTGGAAACAGGAAGATGTTTTTGGTTGAAATAGACTTTTAGTTTTTATCGCATTTCAAAACCGGACCAAAAATCGACAATTTTCCAAAAATTACAATGAAAAAAATAAATTTTGTTCGTTTTTGGCAATTTTTTCATATTTTCTACAAAATTTTTAACACAAATGAAAAATTCACAAAAAGCAAACCACGGGTCAGTTTTTTTTATTCTGTTGAGTCTCTGTTGTGAATGTATGACTGAAAAATGTAGAACGATTCCAAGATGTTTCTTTAAAAGTCAACTTTTGTGATATTTACAGTAAAAAAAGAATAAAAGCGCTAGATGGATACATTTCTATTTTAAAATTTTAATATTTTCTTACCAAGGCTTCTTTTCATAATTGAAGAAAACACAATCGCTCCAAATGTTTAAAAATACCTGATATATTTGGCCTATTTTTAAAAGATGGAAATTAAGAGCTTTATTAGCAATGCAGAAAAAAAGTACTACAAAAAAAAAAATATTGCTGTAGTCGACTCCAAATAAAAATATAGAGAAGTTTGATGAAAAAAACTTATGTTTATTCTATTAAAGATATATCAGCTGACAGTATTATGTTCAAATTTAGAATGGAAATCCTTTCGATAAGGAAAGAAGCCAATCAAAAATGCTTTTAACCCTTCGTTTCATTAAGTAACAAATTTGCAACAATTATTGTATGGAAAAATGGAAAAATCGTATTTTATCTTAATTTTTTTTTTCTTGATGTACTCATCATTTTCAACTTTTTAAAATGATTTTTAAGTAAAAATAAAAAAAAAATCATGAAACGAAGGGTTAAGTTAAATAATGGTGACTTAATCCTACAAATCCTTTTTTCAACATAAAAGGATGATGCATCAAGATAAAAGCATACATCTATTAAATTTCCATCGATCGCTTTCCTCGTTCAGTTATTTTTATGATTCTTAAAAAATATCAATATGACTAATGAAAATTGCATTCCTATATCAATAATTCTTTCGGTGCTAACTTGTTGGAAAAATGAGAGGCGTATTTAATTTTAAATAATGAAAGCGATGTAAGAATATGCCTTTCACGCTTTTATAGATTTTTTGCTTGAATGAGCGAGCCGTATAAGATTCATTCAAAAGGATTGGAAATTGTCTGAATTCGATGGAATTGTCTTGAATCAATAAGTTCTATAAGGGTAAGAAAACATGAGAGGCATAAAACTGTAAAATTTGGAACTGGGAAACCCGATCAAAAATAGCCTTGAAAAACAAAGCAATTTGAAATGTTAACCGGTTGAATGTTGGTAGTAAAAATTTATAACAAATATTTAAACCTGATCATCAAAAAAAGATCACTGATTTTGTTTGAATTTTTATTGAAATGTTTTTGTGATTTCAATAATTTCTAAATAATGAACGTTTTTGTTTTCAAGTACAATTTAAATTTTTTTCCTCAAAGTGTTTTTCAATTTATACGCTTTATTTAAAACAAATTTTTGAAAACATCAAATTGTTATAACTCTTTTTTAATTAGCTTAGCTTAGCTTGATTGACTACTCACATCCACCTTAAATCATTGAACCGGAAATGCTTTATCTCTTATAAGGATTTTTTTCATTGTTACCTCTAAGGGGCTTACGTTTTTAATTTATCATAATGAGATTTTTGATGTAATCCAGATTATATTGTAATGCATTTCGAACTCCATGATCGCAGGCGTGGCTAAGTAGAATAAATTCCACATCGCCAATGGTTGCTACTCCGTGATTGACCGAGGCCATCAATTGTGTTCAAAGGTCAAAAAAGTGGTGCTTGGGACTAGCATATCACTCTCAATGCACAGAACTGATGCTCTCTCTTTATTCATCAATAACGGCGCCGGCCACGTCCTAGTAGTCAAAAGATAGTTGGAAAATTGAGAGGAAGGAATGACAGAATAAAAATATTGCGCTTTAGGACCGAGGTCACCTCTGCATCCTAGCAAATAATTTTTGTTTTGGGAGTGTGGGTTAAAGGATATGATCAGGAGACACTTTTGACTAGTGTGATCTAATATTTTTTATCCTATTGACTCTAACGCCTATCACTTTTTTGATAAATCTTTTCATATTTTTGTATATTTGTTTTAATGTCTTCGATTGCTACATAACACAAGCCATTATTTTAAAACAAGTCTGATCTTCTGGACTAAATGAACTCTTTGATACCTATATATAGCAATCTTTCCTAAATCGTTCAATGCTTTCCAAATAAACATTAATACAACTGAATTTATTTCTTAAATTCCTTTCTGTTGATTCCAGTTAGTAAACCTTTAAAAAAACTAACTTATACAATTATTGTTTTTTTTCGGAACTACTGAAGTTTGCTATTATTGTTCGATGAGTTTGTTTGTTTCTGTGCCAACATGTGATTCAAAATCAGAACTATAATCTAAATCATTCAATATAAATAGTTTTATATAACAAAATTCTTTGACATCTACTTTTGAAGTGCGTTCCAATCACAATTTCTTCTAATTTTATAGGGTTTCTAAATTCAAACAGTTTTATCAATATACGTACATTATTCTTGATTCTGTTGTTTAAAAAAAATTGCAATATTTATCAAACATCAGAATGATAAAATTTTAATGAACTGACTGCTTTATATAGAGCTTGAGCTTACTATCAATTGTGGAAAGAAATTAAAGACATTCCGCACTTTAGAGTATCATTTAATACAATAACTTACGGCAGATATTTACAAAAAGATTATAAAATGTATAAAATGAAATTTTTTTTAAACATTTGCTAATCAATCAAGCTGCACATACTATTTCACAAACTGTGCCTTTCGGTTTAAATATCAAAAGAATCAATTTTAATTTTTTACGCTTCAGGTCATTCTTCTAGTCTATTTTCTTTGATTCCTCAAATATTTCTTCGAAACGCTAAATTTCTTCTATATTTCATTTTTTTAAGGTTTAGACATTATTTCGAAAAAAAAAAATTAAATATTTTAAAAAGTTGTGCTAATGGATTTTTTTATCACCAAAACCATAATGAAATTCGTATTTATTATATTTTTCAAAAAGGATTTTGTTTTTGCTGATATTGATGTTATTTGAAAATAATAATCTGCGAAGAAAGTTATTCAATAAGGAAGAAGGATCGACTGAACCATGTTATCATATTTGCCCATAATATTCTGCTGTAGTTCATAACATTTGTAACACATTTTTTCAGGTTAAATTTTAAAATTATTTTTCCTCTATATGTGGACAATTTTCTGATAGTAGTAGTTAAGTAATAGTATTTTCGAGAAATAAATAACATTTCGACCATTTCTACTGTAGTGACGTTATTTCATGCTATTTTTAATGTTATTTAAAATCTTATCCTCTCTCTCAAATGTATATTTTTGTTTAAACATTCTAAAGTTTCTGCATATTATATCTCGCTACTCATCAATGTATTCCATCCAATGAACCTTTTACCCTAATTGTATAATACATTATTTCAGACAAACAGCTTTTTATTTGCCAACTAACCAAACTTGAAGAAAAAGAAACTTACACTCCCGGTCTTTTATAGGTAATGGTTTTAGTATATCGATCAAATCGATTATGTTTTTCGATAACAATGCTACAAATAAACGAAAAACAGTTAGATATAATAAAAAAAATTTTGTTTTAAAGTTTGCTTTAAAGAAATGACTACAAAACAAATTGATTTGGTTACCGTCATTATGTACCTGATTCTAACAGAAAATATTCACAACTATACTGCCGTGTGTACATTTTATCGCAATATTGTGAAAAAGGAATCCTCCGTTGAAATAAATGAATTTTTGTATACCTACTTACGTTTCTCCAGTTTTTATCAAATATGCTGAAAACACTTTTATCCGACGTGCAGAACTTACAAACCTATTTTTAACTTTCGGACACCTTAAGAATCTCCGAAAAACTTAGATTTTTCAAATTAGAAAATTAGTTTTCGATTTCAATTGCGTTTCGTTTTGATGCTTTTGACATTTTGTTTTGCTTTTTGCCTTTCATTTTTGCGTTACCAAATTGTTATAACTCTTTTTTAATTTTATATAAACTAAATTTAAATTAACAATTTTTTTTGTGAATTCTGATTTCGTTATACTATTTCTTATAATTTTCTAATTCTATAGGGTGGAATGAGGATACTTTATCCCTTGGGATTCTTTAATGTCTGGCATAGTTTAAATTCTCTCGAAAATTTTGTCAAAAAGAACAAAAAGACAAACCTTTTATTTAAAAAGAATTAAAAATATTATATTTTGTGTTATTGCACTTTGTTGAAAAATCTAACAAAATGTGACATTAAGATCTTTTTCGTAATTTAAAAATGTCTCCCAAACGATAAAGTTATCATTAGAATATTTATTCCAATATGTCAATCGTTTGAGTATATTATAAGCTTCTTATTGCCAAATTTTCAAATCAACAGTAAACTATAAATTTTTTGTAAGAAAAAGTTTTCCAAAATGTATGTTTTGGGTTAACTTGATCCCTCAAGTCCAAAAAGATATACAGGTATTTTTCTTCTGAATAAATGTTCATTAATACTGATCACGCAATTATTTTTTTTTTAAGTTTCATTAGCGACACTTAACCATCCTTATGGCATTCGTGTCGAGATCACGCAATTATTGATATTTTACCAATGACTTTATTTATATTTACCCAAATGTTTTCTGATAAAAAGATCTCGAATTAGTGCTTATTCTGAAAATTTGGCAATTGCGCCTTAAATTATACAAGAATATAGGGTAGACGAAAAGCTTTAAGAATTCTTTTTGTCTGACACTAATAAACTGTGATATTAAAACTAATATGGTCAAAAAAGTCAATGAATCTTTTATCTCTGGATTTGTCATGATTTTTGCCAAAGCTTAGGGCGCCCTAATTAAAGGATCAAGTCTTTTTAAATTTTCATAAAATTACATTTTTTTAGACCCACGAAAACGTTTCTAGTTCATCAACGGGTTCACGTATCGTTCTCACTTTTACTGCATAGAAACTTGAAATTACACGCTGTCACAAAATGCAAAAGACGGCGATCTGCCAATTTTGGTCCAAAAATATATGAAAAAACTATATAAAAGGGATCAAGAATCCCCATTCTACCCTACTGTTTCTTACTTCGAAATTGAACAAAACTAGAAAATCTTAGATAACTTAATTTCCATTTCCATTCTAACTTACTTATGCTAGGTACTTATTTAATCAGTGAAAAAATTAAAAAATCTTGCCCCTTTTTCATATGAGGGATCATCAAAGCAAATTTCATTTGATTGATTTCTTTTTCATAGCAGTATTCAATTTTTAGCTAATCGAGTTAAAAAAATCATTCTGTTTATTGAGTTTTATAGTTATTTTAACCAGTGATGAAAATAAATTACTTATTTTGTTGGTGTATTTTTCCTTATTTATGTGCATTGCGTTTTTCCAGGATGAGGGATGATTATTCTAAAAGAATGAAAATCATTAAAAAAAAAACACTTATGGAAATCCAATAATAATCGATAATTTCAATCAGCAGGAACTGAAGTAACAAAATGCTTCTTTAAATAGTCGCTAAACGTTTAAGTTTTCATTTATACATCCTCCATAATTTTTTACAATGTATTCAAAATGCATGAAAAAGAATCGAAATGCGATTCCTTTAGAAAATGTCAATGAATTTATATGAAACTTTGAAAGTGACCATTTGTCAAATTTATCCTAACGTAACTTTTCACTGCATACTAGCCCATAAAAGGTTTTGACATTTTTTAAGACATTTTTTTTACTATAATTCAGAATTTTGGAATTTTTCAAACTATTTTCATGCACGAAAAAAAAAAATAGCTTAAGATACAATTGAAAACAAAAAGTTTTTGTTCATCAATTTTGTAGTTAAAGGTAAACATAGTTATTAACAACTAAAAAGTTTTTTTCACAATGCTATATTTGTCCTCAAAAAAATCTTAAATTGTTTTTCAGAATAAAACGGCAATCATCGGAATAATGTTCTGGAATTTTGATGCCGTATGAAAAAGGTTTGAAAGCAGAATGTAAATTTTTATTCAATGTTAAGCAGAAACTCTCAATAGCACAAACCCGCCATTCAAATTCTAAAAACCACTGCCACAATGGCTGAACTCAGCAGCTCAAAATGCAAAATTCTCCGGTGATCATCACCTTTTTTCCCGGAGTCGTATTTTTTCGCTTGTCGCCGAATGAATCTGATGCAAACCCGAGAATAGTTAGAAGGCAGGAGCACAGAAAAAAAAAATCGAATCCCGGAATATTCACCCGGCAACATCACACTTGTCCCACATATTTTCGAATTTTGCACCAATAGCATCCATTGAATCTGGCTCTGGAAATTCTGCGGATGACACAAATTGATGATGTTACAATGTTCCGGATGGTTCGAATCGCTCCTTGTTGCCATTGCACACTCAATGGGTTTTCTGCACATCCGAGGTTTTGTTTGGGAAATGGAGTATTTTTTTCCGCTGCTCTGTTGCTGTGTTGTCTTCTTCGGATTTACTCTCCATGCATTGCAATTGTCTTCATTTTGTGGGCTCAGGGCTGTGTTTCTTTGTATTTCAAAAAATTTTAACTAACAACTCTATTTTTCTTGGTTTTGACATTGACAAACTTCTATTAATTAAAAAAAATCGTTTAATAGTAACATAAGTTTGAATTAAAAAATATAGTACAACCCTCGATTCAGTAAATGTTCCCTTACCTTTGCCGAAAATTGCTGCACACCGCTAGAATTTATCGTCCCAAAAGGGTCTATTTTGCTAGAAGAGCTAGATCGTAAACGGCAATTTTCCGCAGCAATGGACAAACGGAAATTTGCACATCAGTGATCTCAAATGTACCAAAATTGTTTCGATGAAAAATTTATCAAGGGTTCTGGCTGATCGCTAGAAACACGAAGGGTGTTAAGGTTCTTTGTAAAAGGGAACCGGAAATTTGAGGAAATGGAAATCGGATTTGGTGTGATTGTAAAAGTGTATCAAGGTGTTTTAGAACCTATTTGTTGATGACTTCAAAAATGCTTGAAAAAATTATAAAATTCCTAATTTTTCGGATCTCTATATCTATTGTACAGAACTGCGGGCGCGAATTCTTGGACCAGCAGACATTTTTGTGAAATCTGGCAGCGAAATCATCATGACCTGCGTCATCCAACAGGGACCACACGATTTGGGGACAGTTTTCTGGTATAAAGGTAAGTTTTTCTTTATCAAATTTCGATTCCATCGGTTATTTAATTTCTTATTTTTATCATTCACTTTTCTTCTGAGCCAATCTTTTTGAAAGAAGAGTAACTTTGTTGAAAAAAAATTCAGGACACGATAAAATTCTTTTTCAAATTTTTTAATTTTAATTTTTTTTTCCTTTTATGGAGAGAACCATTTTTTTTACTTACTCATCCTATTTTGAAATCAGTATGAGGAATTGCACTTTTTAACGAATTCCATTTTTTTTATTTATCTTTAAAACTATACCCTGTATCTGGAATAATCTAAAGGGTGGAACAAGTTAAATGTACATATCTTCATTGAAGCTTATAGTTAATATCTTAAAATTCATTATTTCAATAGAAATGAAAACTCATATTTTTGTTGGTTTAGGTGTGTAGAAGGATATACCTACACTGCCGGCCATAAGTTTGGGATCACCCAAACTCATGAAAAAAATGCGAATGAAATCGGAAATTCTAGCTTCGGAAACAATAGTAGAAACAGAATGCCTAGAATATAAAACCTGATTTCAAAATAATTCCGAATTCTATATTAATTGTCAGATCAGGCTGAAAAAAAATTTTTTTTTTTTTTGAGGAAATGATATACTTATTAAGCTTAATATGATTTAAACATAAAGTTGTGACATTTCCAAAAATGTGTACTTTACACTCAATCCCGATTAGCTCAGGGTGGGGTAGACCGAATTTCAAAATTCGAGTTGCATTCAAATTTTTTTTCATTAATATCAAAGCACATTTGTTAAATTTTGTGCAAAAATAAGCATAGAACATAAATTTGATTAAATAGCTACCTAAAATGTTGTCCAAAAGTTTGGGATTATCCCGCATTATGGTGTATGTGCCAAAAATTTGGAAGCAGCCTTCCAAAACATGCAATTTTATTTCGTGCGTATCTCTGTCATCAAACAATTACTGAAAAAAATTAAGAATTTTTTTTTTCATCAATACTCAACTTAAGATTTTCAATCGTATTTCAAATCCAAACTTAGCTAAAAATAAAAACCATACCAGAAATTCACAACGAATAAGAAAATTGAATTTTAACAAAATAGTGTTACTTGTAATTTAACCACAAACACAATTAAAAATTCTAATGATAAAATAAATCAATATTTTCAATACAAACCGGAACGGGAATTTCAAATCTGTGCTATTTCCGGTGATAAAATATTCGAAATGTTTTTCCTTATTCTGAACTGCAAACAAGCTTGAAAGAAGTTCTAAGTCAACTAGACTTTAACATTCAAAATCCATAACACTGAAACACCAGAAAAGGCATTCGAATTATATTTTCTTTTAAAACTGGAATTTTTAGCTTCGGACAAAAAAGTTTATGCACAGAAATAGACATAATAAAATATCTTACCAGATTTGAAAATAATTTGAAGTTCTACATAAGATAAATGTCAGATCTGGTTGAAAATAAAAACACATTATTAAAATTGTTGGAAAAATGATAATTATTGTAAATTATTATTAATCTTTATTAACATTTTAAATTCAAGGATTGATTAAATTACTCCACTGCATTATCTTGAATTTGAAAGAAAATTAATCATCATTCGCAATGTGAATTCTCGTTTGTGAAAAACAAGCCATTAACATATTACAGCCATATTACAATTCTTCCAGTTTTCAAAATAAAAGGCTATAAATTTTATTTCTGAAGTTAATTTTTGAAATTCATAATTATAAATGATTACTTTATATTTAGATATAATACATATGTTCAATTATACTGACAAAGTACAGATTAGGAATAGAGAAACTGAGAAAAAAATAAAAGTATGGAATTCAAAGATTTGTTGTGAATATTGAAAGCACAAAAATATTTAGTATAAATAATGTCAGCATTGCGCATCAAAATCAAGCTTCAAATTTGCGGCTTCGAATCATTTTTAATCTTTTTATAGATAAACTAGCTGACCCGGTAAACTTCGTTTTACCTTCTAAAGTATAAATCGAAATAAATGTTTAATTTCATCTACACGTCTTTAACTGCATCCTGCTCGCGAAAAGATTCTTATGGAAATCGTAACAAATAAAGTTGAATTTGTATAAGCACCACCTTCCATAAAAAAAGAGATCCTTGAAACTATTATACAAACCATCTCTGACCCAAAAAACCCTCGGATACCAAATTTCACTTCATTCCGACCGACCATTCATACGTGATGTTGTTACAAAGAAAATGCCTCCATTTTTATAAATAAGATTAGAAAAGCATGATCGAGACAAAAAAAATTGTTAAATTTAACAAAAATGAATGAAACGTTTATAAGTTTTCAATAGCAAGTTTTAAAGTTCCAAATTTCATGCGTAGAATATTTTTTCGCTTTCGAATGAAATATAAGGTTCAGGAAAGGACAGAAGGTTGAAAATATGTTTTTCTTGTTAACATTTTTTTTTTTTTTTGGCTGCCAAAAACATTATGTTTTCAGAATACAATAATTCAGAATAGAAAACTTTTTATACAATTGAAATAGTTTATCATTTGAATTCAGTGAAATTTAAACAAAAATTAAAATAATATATGAAATGAAAAAGATAAGTTTCTTAAGACTTTGGAATGATTTTTTTAAATAAACATTTCTTACCATTTTAAAACTTATTTATAGAATATAATTGAATTGGAATTGGAAAACGTTCAGGTGTGGAGTAAAATGTCTTTATTTATGATTGTGAATTTAATTACTTTATCTATTTATTCATGTGAAATAATGTGAATAATATTTTAATGATGATGAAGCACGATTTAAAAAAAATGTTAAACTATAAAGTTTTTAAAACTCAAAAAGATATCACTACAAGTATCGCTTACATTTCTGAGGAATTTTCATAAAAAAATGATTTTATTTTTTCAAAATGTGTTGAAATCTGAACAAGGTTTCTTTAATCACAGAAAAAAGGGTAATTTCACAAAAATTCTGATATTTTTTTTCTAAATATCTGTGTCAGAGAAAACAGAATTTCGGGAATACTCACAGATCCTACAGATTTTATAATTTTCGTACGTATTTTCAAGACAATAATTTTTTCAATAATGGTGTTAAATAACTCCAAATTGATCATTTTTGCATCTTAGGCTCTGAGGGCCTCAATTGGAAAAATTTGATAATATTACTAATGTTTATTGATTGATTGATGAAATAAAAAAGTAATAAAGACCAAATTTATCACGATTTTTCATTGAATCAATGGAAATAGTATCACAGAAAATCATCACATAGTTCTTTGGAAAAATCACAGAAATTCAGTTTTTTTCCGAAAAAACACAGAACATTTTTTGTCAACCTTATCTGCGAAACGATTTGGTTTTGCATTAAAAAATATCTAAGGTTTAATTTAGTTTGACTCTTCTTTTAAAAATTCGTTAGTTATGAAAACTTATAAATTGGAAACTTCTATAACTTTGCAGAAGTCAAATATACTTTCATTCTTGCAGATATTTCCTAAATAATTTAAAAAAAATATATTGAAAATCTTTTGACTGGTTGGGTAATGAATAAATTCATTTTAGGCGATTTCAGACACGAAACATCTTAAAATTATTTTTATTTCTTTGTCCAAAGTTTCGGCATGTATCATTCCATTTTCAAGGAGTTGAAATTTCTTGTTTTTATTGTCCAGAAAGTATTTTTAATCTACCAATCTGTCTTATCGGAAAATGTAAGCCCAGTTATTATGGATCTTGTTGAGATGCATGTATCACTTTGAAAAGTTTTGAAAAGCAAAAACGAATAAAACATATAATATTCACTACTTGAGATTTTGTTTCCCACCAAACCAGTACTGATTTTTGTTTTAAAGAAGATTCAAAAAACTTTGAGGACAATTGAAACGAGAAATTTCAACTCTTTGAAAAAAGCATAATGAATGCCGAAACGTAGTATAAAGAAATAAAAATCGGTTTTAGATTTGCCTTGGCTGAATTCGCCGAA
Source organism: Uranotaenia lowii (assembly GCF_029784155.1). Classification (NCBI taxonomy): domain Eukaryota; kingdom Metazoa; phylum Arthropoda; class Insecta; order Diptera; family Culicidae; genus Uranotaenia; species Uranotaenia lowii. The sequence goes on along the minus strand of NC_073693.1, from coordinate 69,129,811 downwards.
AATCATTTTATTGATTATAAAATATTTGCAAATTCATTCATTCAATTCATATTAAGGTTTAGCGCATCCTAATTTTATGAAATAAGCTTTAAAATTTATTGCACCTCGGAAGAATGTTAATTTTGTGGTTTTAGTTAATTTTTCAATACATTTTTCAATAAGCTGTTGAGAATTCAGAAAAACAAGAAATACAGAATTTTAACTCCCTCTCCAACCGTTCACACACCCTTGTATGTAAAAATTGTAGATGAAAAAAATATTAATTTCAAACCTAGCATACAATTGTTTATTAAATTTTAAACATTCATTGAATTTATGTTTGGTTATAATTTGTTTGCTGCTGATGATAATTTGTGATAACTTTTTGTAGCTTTTCTGGTGGAGAAAAAAATGGTCTGAGAGACAGGTGCTTCCAAACAAAGAAAGATTTCTGACTGAAAAATTTCCCCAGTTTATCAAGGAAATTACTGTGAAATTTTGCAAAACCAAATCTCTCCGGCTAAAGTAAATCAATTTTAAATATTTTTTCAGGGAATTGTGGTTCAGTTATTATACTGTTGTTGTTTTATTTTTTTTTTTTTTTGAAAGAATAATATTAATGTTGATTTTTTTTATTTTATTCTTCGACAAAACTTTTGCGATATTTTTGATTTTTTTAAATTTAAAAAGTTTTTTTTAAGATGTACAGTGTAAAGTAGGACCGTACGAAGAACCGCTTCATCAAAGTGGTTATGCTGATTTTTTTTTCTATGATGTTTTTGCTGAAACATTGTTCAAATTAAAGAAAAATCAAATAGAAACTTTCTGAAATACTCTTCGATCATTCGTTTTTAAGTTTTTTTACATAAACTTTTTGTATAGAAAAAAAAACTTTTGAAAATACATCCTTAAATTTAAAAAATTGTTATTTAGGTTTTTATGAGAAATCCTTTAGTAATAAACAAGAAACATATTTTCATCGATGATTGAATTCCTTGAATTTGCTAAAATACTCATGAAATTTGCTTATTTGATTTCCACATATAATAATTTTTTAAGCATGCCTTCATTTAAAAAAAACTTATTTTATGCTCAAACTAAATAAGCTTTATCTATCAACACACTCTTGATCAAATTATAAGATTTTCACCATCAATGAAAATACAGTTTGTCGAACAAAACTCAGAAATGAGATAAAACTTTATATTTTATTTGTGATTTTTAACTGAATGCAGCAAAGCAAACTGACTTTGGTTAAAAATTTGAAATTCTTGAATATAACGTTAACTTAAAATTTAAAAGCTGAGATTGCTTGCAATTTGAGTTCTTCAACGAAAAAATCACCTTGGTAATTTTATCTTGATTAGCCATCTGAATCTGAATTAGAATCACAAATTTTCCAAACTAGAATTTGAAATACGATTAAGGAAGTGGAACTTATTTCAGAGCCCTCAATCGAGATTGTTTAATTTTGAATCTGTTTTTTAATGATCAAACTGGATTCACTATTCCAATAATTATATTTTTATCCGAGTCGCGAATCTGAATTAAAATATGAATTGCAAATGATACATCTGATTCTGAGTTTTCAACATCTTAGCTTAGATGTTTTAGAAATGGGACAGTGACGGATGCGTGTATCTCAAAAACCATTCGTTGGATCAAAATATTTTCTTTGAAGAAAATGAAGGTAATCTTATGGTTATTTATGTAAAAAAAAATATCGTTTTTTGAAACTAAAATTTCTAATTTATTCTTGGTATTTCCCATCAGCTGGCGCACACTTTTTTCAGTCATTATATAGATCAGTTTTTCAAACTTATACTTCGTCTAATCTGTGTTTAAGGTGATTAGATCCTCTTCCTTCATTTATTTTTCTCTTACATCGTCAATAACTCAAAAAAGCGTATATTTTAAATTTCGACAAATATAGGTCTGATAGAACTTTTCACAGGCAGCAAAATGCTGTCAAAATGTTGAATGTCCGATAACATGTAAACGAGCTATTAGCAAAAGAAAGTGTCTCATTTCTAAGAGAACTAAACTTTTGATCGTCATTTTTAATCGGAATTGGAAAACAAAAACTATTAAAAATGCAAGTGAGCTTCAAAACCCATGGACAAAATTACGAATGAAATGCAGATCGGAATATGAATTTCGATTTTAAAACATATTTTCAAATCTTTTTTTTTACGATAATTTGAACCAATAATCAAGAATCCTAAACTGGAATCAGAATCTGAAATATATTATTTTATTAGATATATTATTTTTAGTTTTGGTGTTAGGGAGCTAGAACCTCTAAAACAGGCATGTCAAACCCGTTTAGGAGTGCGGGCCGCATTAAAAAAATTCTATGACGTAGAGGGCCGCACCCAAAATCAGTAAAATCGGTACATTCAGCTTTAGTTTTTTTGCAGTAATATTTTACATAAAAATCAATGGTGTTTTTTTGTGACAATTCAAGACCGGGCTACGCGGGCCGCATTGACCTAAGCCGCGGGCCGCATGTGGCCCGCGAACCCCCAGTTTGACATGCCTGCTCTAAAATAAGTTGAAGCTTTTCATTAAACATTTGACATTCAAAATTGATTTTTATTGATAGGTATATGACAAATTAGTCTAAAAACTGTTTGGCATCAATTCCTTACTTAATCGTCAAAATTTAATACAGAATTTGAAATGTTGCGAGTAGTGTTGGAAACTTAGATAGAAAATAGAAAATAGAAAAAAATTAAATTTATAATACCTTAAACAGAAATCTATGATCTTTCTAGCGCAACTGCCAAAAAAAGCTTAAAGTTTTAATAAACGAATAAAATCAAAGAGTTTTCGATTAGCAAGCATGATTTTAAACTACAGTATGCTTTTTTGGCATTGTTGTTATTTTTTCCAATGAATTTAAGTCTTCTCTTTAAAGATTGATTTAATATTTTTATTTATGTTGCAATATCTTATGTAGTCGTTAATTCTTCAAAAAATTCCATCCATCAAAAGACGAATGTGTCGAATGAAATTATAAATTTTCTACACTATTAGCAACTTTGAATCAGATCTCTAGAATTAATATTAAATCTTATTGTCTTTTTTCAGGCTTTTGAAATGGAATTATTAAATTGTTTGAAAACGAAAACGAAGACGTTTTGCAATGCGGAATTTTTCAGATTTGACAAACTGTTTATTTCAAAAAGCTCATATCCAAATTAAAATTTCTGATAGATGAAAGAACTTTTATACCAGTGCGACACCATTGAATATGTTATTGAACTTGCAACTAAACGAAGGTTGTCAAGAAATTTTCCGCCCGTGTCTGGGCCAGAAAAATCCGGGCAATTGTATTCTAAAACCTGGTAAAATCCAGGCATTTGATTCCCAAATTTACGTCCAATAATCTGGGCAATTTCCGAGCACTTTTTGTGTTGTTTGAAAATACAATTGAAAAAAAAAACCTACCGTGATTGTTTTTTTTTGAATACTTGCTAGAAAAAAATTGTTTTATTTAAATAAAAAAAATATGTTAAAATATATTTAAATAAAGAAAAATATTTAAATAAAAAATTTTTACAACACAAATTGTTTTTTTTTTCGTTTGATTTGCCAAATAAAGTGAATAAATCCGGGCAAAATCAGGACATTTTCAATGAAATTCGGGCAACCGGGCCGAGCTGGGCTGTCCCAAATTTTGTATTTAATATCCGGCAAATGGCAAGCTTTAAAATTTTGTGAATGTTTTTGAAATTTATGAAAAATGAAGGTTATTTTATCAATTGAAAATCATACTAGTTTTACATTCATAACTTGAAAATTAATCCAAAAAAACCCTCTATAGACTATCTGGTAAATTGTTCTGATATATGTACCAATATTTGGATCACTCAGCAAAAGTCAAATGTAAATGAAGACATTACCTGAGACAAAATCAATCAATGGCCTAGAATCCTGAATTCATTTGCCTTCTTCTTCCATCTTCCCGCAGGAAACACCCTGATAGAATCGACAACCCAGGAGAACAGCATCCATTCGGGCGGCGACAACCAGCGAATTACCGTCGAAACGGATTGGACGGACGGGTTAACGTCCAGGTGGGTATTCCCCCGTTTTTAGCGTCACAGCTTATTAAATACTTTTGCAGTCACTTTATTCCCGCACAATTCCGCCATGATAAGTTAAAGCAAAGTCTTCATCGAGAGTCCCTCCCAGTTGTTTTTTTATTTAGCTCGTTATTCATCGGTGTGGTGGCACATAAACCATCGTCGTCGTCGTCGTCTTCGCGGAGGAGATCTTCTTTCATCAACTCCTCGATTCAACAAATCGTTGACTGACTGAGTTTTCCCCGGTCTAGCTAGAGTAGGTAGTGGTGAAACTTGTTATAAATGGACGCTGCGGGCGGTTAAAAGTTTCTCCATCTCGAGTCGAGTCGAGTTCCAAGAGCACAACCCGGTCCAGCGCAACAAAACTATATGATGCTCATTTCTGGATGGATTGAATGAGCCGGTGGCATTGGCTGACTTGCTGGCTGGCTGGCTGGCTGGCTGGTGTCTAATGAAAGCTGAATGAACATTATTATTTTATTAATTTTCCGAGCATCGCATGAATCTGTGGCTCAAAACAGCGCTCGAAGTTACTCTTGCGGATTGGTGCTTGGGGAACAACGTTGTGCTAATATGATGCCAACAATGGCACAAATGCTTTCTGGCGAAACTTGAATGAATGGATGGATCAAAGCAAAACTGAAACGAGTTTAATGGTTACTCAGATTTGTGATCGTATTATTCTGTAAACGTTATTAGTCGTGTACTATTTCAGATCAATACCGTTTTAAAAAAATTTCCGAACGTTTTCTCGATTTTTTAAATCTAAAAGGTTCATTTTAAATGCGATTGTGAGAAAGCTCAGTCCATGTCCATGAGATCGAGCCTAAGAGCAAACATCGAACATAGTTGTACCGGATAGGTTTAAACTGTAAGCAAACTGCATCGTTGATACAAAGACACGAAAAACGAAAAAATGTGAAAAAAACGGCTACAATCGAAACAAAAATTTCTTGCGAAAAATTTTGTTTTTAGCACGAGTCATACATTTATCCAACGAGGCAAAAGACATTTTAAAGGTTTGTTTCGTGTTTCGATTATACTCGTTTTACAATCTTCATGACATTCGCGACTTATATCAACGTTGCAGTTGGTGGAGAGTCATTGAAAAACATATCCGGCTAAATTATGTTCGATGTTTCTTTTTGGTTCAAGCTCGCGGTCATCGGCTCAGGAGGCAACTAACTTGCCCACTGAGCTACGTCACAAGTCAACTTTAAAGGTGATTTTTAAAATTAAAAAAAAAATGATTTGTTGATATTTGATGCCCTTATTGTAACCAGTACAGATTGCCCGGTTTTCTCCTAACTTGCAGGGAGTTTATAAGAGAAAAATAGGAAAAGTCTGGTCCGGTCTGGTCGCACAGTGGTTAAAAATTAAAAAAAGTTGGCAAAAAAAATATTAAAAAGCTTTTTTAAAGATTCTACGTAAACAGTTTTTAAAATGAAGAAACTTACATTTTTCAATTTAAGCCATTTTGTTTTTTATAATTGCCTAAGGAGTTTTGAGCCTAATACTGAAAAACTGGGAAATTTTCAATTAAATATTTTTTTGTTAAAATTAAGCAAGGATTTCGAAAATTCTTCCGAAAGTTTCTTTTTTGCTTCCGAAAAATGAACATAGTAAATTTAAATGTTTTATTATCAAAGTTAAAGTTTTTATTTAAGTGAAACTATACTCACCTTTGATATGGACCTTTTTTCATCTCTACTTCCTGAATAAGGTTAAAATCTTTCACATCAGAGTATACCAGGAGATCATAGTTTACACTTTTTTAAATTTTAAGTTGCCAATCCAAAAATGTTTTAAGTTAAAAAAAAACTTATTTTTATTAGTATTATGAAGTTGTCGTTCGAGTTTAATTTATTGAAGAAGAATAAAATGTCCGGAAAAATATTTAACTTTATCATAATCTTCCTTGAAAATAGGAGACTAGAATCCTATAAATATTTAATGTTTTTACTGGCTTGGAAATTCGATTTTTTTCAGCTTTTTGTGGATTAGAAGCACTGTGACGAAAAAGCCCGAATGTTGTCTAGATTAATCCTCAATTTAGTCAGAATCTTAACCAAAAACTCGAATTAATTTCACATAATTTTTAACTTTTGTGTCAAACCACACTTTCCATTAAAATGAATTTGCAAGCATTTTTTTAAAATTGTTAAGTTGAAATTGAATGCCGTTATTGTGCGTCGATGAATTTATTTCACGTTTTCTCCGATTTTTTATGTGAAATACCTGGATTTTGTAGAATTTGCTCGGAAATTGCCCAGTTTTTAAGATGAAAATATTGAAATCCAATGCTCGGGCTTGGCCAGGATTTTTTTGTAAAATGCCAGGAAAAATCCAGTCTTTTTAACAAAAAAAACGTTGCAAAATCCGGACATAGGGTTTCTAAACATCAATCTCAAAAACCGAGTAATCTCCGGGCATAAAGGTTACATTAATTCAAAATACATTCGTGAAACAGGTATTTTAATCAGTTAACTTTTTGAAACGATAAATTTTTATACAAAAGAGAATATCTTGAGCATAAATCAGTCAAACTATCCGGAACTTTGAGCGTTTTTGAGTACATTCCTAAGTTTTAAATGGACATTCATGATGTATAAATCGAAGTGAGACATAAAACAATAATTTTCTAAAATGACATTTTTTCAAAGGGGTAAAGAAGGACAAACCAGAACGCGTCCTATTTTTTATGAGTACATAGTCCCTTTAAAAATATTTAAAAGTGTTTAAAAGCCCTTTGTCATTTTTTAAATTTTTGTCATTTTTGTCATTTTTGTCATTTTTGTCATTTTTGTCATTTTTGTCATTTTTGTCATTTTTGTCATTTTTGTCATTTTTGTAATTTTTGTAATTTTTGTCATTTTTGTCATTTTTGTCATTTTTGTTATTTTTGTTATTTTTGTCATTTTTGTCATTTTTGTCATTTTTGTCATTTTTGTCATTATTGTCACTTTTGGCATTTTTGTCATTTTTGTAATTTTTGTCATTTTTGTCATTTTTGTCATTTTTGTCATTTTTGTCATTTTTGTCATTTTTGTCATTTTTGTCATTTTTGTCATTTTTGTCATTTTTGTCATTTTTGTCATTTTTGTCATTTTTGTCATTTTTGTCATTTTTGTCATTTTTGTCATTTTTGTCATTTTTGTCATTTTTGTCATTTTTGTCATTTTTGTCATTTTTGTCATTTTTGTCATTTTTGTCATTTTTGTCATTTTTGTCATTTTGTCATTTTTGTCATTTTTGTCATTTTTGTCATTTTTGTCATTTTTGTCATTTTTGTCATTTTTGTCATTTTTGTAATTTTTGTAATTTTTGTCATTTTTGTCATTTTTGTCATTTTTGTCATTTTTGTAATTTTTGTTATTTTTGTAATTTTTGTCATTTTTGTCATTTTTGTCATTTTTGTCATTTTTGTCATTTTTGTCATTTTTGTCATTTTTGTTATTTTTGTTATTTTTGTCATTTTTGTCATTTTTGTCATTTTTGTCATTTTTGTCATTTTTGTCATTTTTGTCATTTTTGTCATTTTTGTCATTATTGTCACTTTTGGCATTTTTGTCATTTTTGTCATTTTTGTCATTTTTGTCATTTTTGTCATTTTTGTCATTTTTGTCATTTTTGTCTTTTTGTCATTTTTGTCATTTTTGTCATTTTTGTCATTTTTGTCGTTTTTGTCATTTTTGTCATTTTTGTCATTTTTGTCATTTTTGTCATTTTTGTCATTTTTGTCATTTTTTCATTTTTGTCATTTTTGTCATTTTTGTCATTTTTGTCATTTTTGTCATTTTTGTCATTTTTGTCATTTTTGTCATTTTTGTCATTTTTGTCATTTTTGTCATTTTTGTCATTTTTGTCATTTTTGTCATTTTTGTCATTTTTGTCATTTTTGTCATTTTTGTCATTTTTGTCATTTTTGTCATTTTTGTCATTTTTGTCATTTTTGTCATTTTTGTCATTTTTGTCATTTTTGTCATTTTTGTCATTTTTGTCATTTTTGTCATTTTTGTCATTTTTGTCATTTTTGTCATTTTTGTCATTTTTGTCATTTTTGTCATTTTTGTCATTTTTGTCATTTTTGTCATTTTTGTAATTTTTGTCATTTTTGTCATTTTTGTCATTTTTGTCATTTTTGTCATTTTTGCCATTTTTGTCATTTTTGTCATTTTTGTCATTTTTGTCATTTTTGTCATTTTTGTCATTTTTGTCATTTTTGTCATTTTTGTCATTTTTGTCATTTTTGTCATTTTTGTCATTTTTGTAATTTTTGTCATTTTTGTAATTTTTGTCATTTTTGTCATTTTTGTCATTTTTGTCATTTTTGTCATTTTTGTCATTTTTGTCATTTTTGTTATTTTTGTCATTTTTGTCATTTTTGTCATTTTTGTCATTTTTGTCATTTTTGTCATTTTTGTCATTTTTGTCATTTTTGTCATTTTTGTCATTTTTGTCATTTTTTCATTTTTGTCATTTTTGTCATTTTTTCATTTTTGTCATTTTTGTCATTTTTTTTAAAACCCCTTGAAAACCTTTGGAATACTAGAAAATAACTAAAATTGTGGTTATTTATTCAAGAATCAGCTCTTGAATGTAAACAGTAAGCACATATTTCTTAAAGTTTAATTTGTAAGAGCTACAAAAAACATCGAACCCTAAGACTAAATTATCACTGCGGTTTTGTGTGTGGTCCCAAATAATTCACTGAATAACCATACTTTCTTGTATAACGTTCTGAATCTTTCTTTCTTTCTTTTCTCTTCCCATACAATTCACACCAATGGCTGCCATGGAACCTGCTACAACGAACGAATCTCACCGAAAAACCCATCGAACCGTACTCTCGAATGCAATTGTGTCTCCGAATTCCGGTCCAAACGGATAATAATAATAATAACCCCCAACACCTCTCCTCGTGGGCCACCTGCTGTGGGACAAATCCCGTCCCTGGATTCTCACATCCGCCCACTTCTGCCATGCCATTTCCGGCGTTCGGTTCCGTTCGTTTCGACTCACACCGTTATGCAGATTAAAGATAAAACGGGCGGTCCAGAGCGATACCGGAAACTACACTTGTGTGCCAACGATGGCCAAATCATCCAGTGTGTATGCACATGTAATTAGTGGTAAGTTACTACTGCACTTGGGTTTGGATTTTAATTAACAGCTCCCCACCTCAAGCAGTATTTATCGACGATGGTTCAGCATTTTGGGGTGCGGTTGCCAAGTTCGTTTGCCTTCAGGAAACCTTCCTTAGACCGAAGTCTTAAGCGGAAATTAAGCTCTTTTGTCTCGACTTTCGGTTCGGGTACAGAATTGTACTAGTTTTGGTGCTTGTGTTGGTGAACTTTTATAGGCTCCTTTCCCCTGTCGAAAAACTGGAACGATGAAGTTGCTATCGCAAAAGGAAGTTCTTGCCTTAATTAAGGCACGAACGAGTTTCTTCCATTTATTTATCGTAGAAAATATTCCTGGCCGAATCAACAGAACTTGGCCATTAGAATTTGGACTTGTTTTGCTATGGAAAACAATTTTTTTTGTATGCACTCCTTGGAATAATTGATAATAGTTAGAAGAAAAAACACTATCTAATAGATTCAAAGATAGCAATATCGGTGAGGGATTAAATTCTTAAACAAAGAGCATTGAATGACTGTTATGAAAATTATAGAAAAATATATCTGATTAGGGGTTTAAAAAAAAAGGTTTTTGTAGTCCTAACTTTGAAAAAAAGTTAATAAAGAATTCCAAGGAATTCATAATAAAATTGGAAACCTTTGATTTGTTTTCAAGGATTCACAAAAAAAATTATAAGTTTTCTTAATTTGTAATTGCTTTTTATGACGAATTTATAAAAATAATAAAATACGACTTCAGAGTCTCATTAAATCCCCGATTCCTGAGAAGTTAGTTAAAAGAACAAGGTTGGGAATACTGATTATTAGTTCGTGATGTTTTTGGTTGACGGTTAATCCTTAGAAAGATTTTTAAGATACAGATTTCGTAGTTTCTATTCGAGGGAATCCATATTTTCACAAAGTTTTGAGCCATTTCTATCACAGAATCTGTGTCACACAACACAGAGTTTCTTTAATAATCACAGATTAAAAAAAAATGTTTTAACGTGTTTCCAATAAAAATTTCGGATTTTTAATTTTGATTGTAAAATTTGATGAGATAAGTAAGTAATATTATATGACTGTTCTCAAGTAAAATGTAAAAAAAAACTCAAATTTCCATGACTTATTTGTGAGTTCTGGAGAATTTCTGGAGGAATATTTTAGTGGGTATTTGATGAATACAGAGACCCTGGTCAGCCGTTAATTGGATTCTGGATATTTTCTTACATATCTGTGGAAATTATCTTAAGTCAATGTTTTGAAGTGTCCTTGGACCGACTCTAGAGGGCTGTTAAGAGGACTATGAAGAAGTCTTGGAGAGACTCTGTATTCTTTCTGAGAAGACTATATAAATATATAACATTCATCTTGATTTAATAAGCTTCCTTGGAGTCTTGTGATCCTCCAGAAAAGGGTATAAATGATTCCCAAGAAGACTATGAATTGTGTTTGAGAGGGCTCAGGAGACTTTCTGAAAAAACTTCTAAAATATCCAGAGAGTAACTCAGGAAAATTACTGACTGTATTGCTTTGAAGACATCCTGGATTACTTCTGAAGGGGACTTGGGACTTTGAAGATTCCGAGAAGATTCTGAACTGTTTTTTGGGAGATTCAAAGAACATGCAGAGTGTAATCTGAAGAATTCTTGAGGTTCATATGAAGAATCAGGCCCGTGCGAAGGATCTGACCATGAGGCAAGGTTGCCGAAATCACAGAAAAATCTATAACTTCACAGAATTTTGAGCCAATTTTCATCACAGAATCTGTATCACAGAACACAGAATTTTTGAAATATTCACAGATTTCACAGAATTTTAAAATTTTTGACTTCTTCTCAAATTTAAATTGTTTATGTGAACATAAATTTTGGATAATTATCTTTGATTTGGAAATATTTGACAATATTTTTAATGTTAATTGATTTTTCTCAAGTAAAATGTAAAAAAGACGAAATTTGAAACATTTTTTGGATAAAATCTATGAAAAACACGTCACAGAAAACAGTCACAGAATTTTTGGGTAAAATCATAGAAAGTCAGATTTTTTTTTCGTCAAAACACAGAATTTTTACCATGAGGAGGTTGGAGGGTGGGTTTCAAAATTAAAATTTAGCTAGAAATAACAACAATACCAAAAATGCACAGTAAAGAATTACTTATGAACATCACACAACCTTGATAAATTTTACTGATACGATTCCATATTCTCCATATTGCTCCATATTTTATCTGAAAATCCCTGAAAACAAATACGAATTGAAATTTCAAATTACACCAGAGTTCAAAGTTGCGGACATAACAATAACTAAAAGAAACTAAATCCGAGTTCTAAAATTATTTTCAGATCAGGTGATAGATAAATCATGAATTTAAAATTTGAAGAAATATTTACCAATGTTTGAATTGTGAATTCAAAATTTAAAAAAAAAATCATTTGGAGCATGAGCGAGTTTTTTCAAATTACAAAGTTGATGATGAAATTGATTTTGATACAAAGAAGAAACTCAGTTTAATTTGAAGTGTGTCAGTGATCAAAATCAGAGCTGAAATCACTTTTTCCATAAATTTGTTCCAGTAAGCAAAATCAAATTCTAAAAAAGTTATTTTTTTAAATTCACCATTACAACTATATAAATTATGGAAACAACATGTTCAATTTATTATTAAAATCTTGAACAAATTTCTTCTGTTTCAACTGTGCATAAATTTTCAAAGTTTTCATAGATAATAAAAATTATTAACGATTTTATAAAGATTTTATAAAGTTCTAAGATTTTATTAATCAAACAATAATAAAGTGCAGGTTTTATATTTAAGATTTTTTTTTTATTTATGCGATCAAAACGAAATTGTTTGTGCCATGGCCATAGGAACGGGGAAGTTGAAGACCCCCCCCCCCATGAAGGTCCAAAAATGCCAAGTGATTTTTTTTTGCTAAACATAAAATATGAGATTTCCAATTGAATTTTGATGAACAACTAAAATGATTCAAGAGTAACAATAGAGACAAATCTCAACTCCAAAACCTTGAAATCTCATTCCAGGATCACAATTCTATAACAGTTTTATTAAAAATTTCTCATTAGTCGATTGTAGTTGAGTCCCAAATATTGAATCCCAATAAAGTTAGACTAAGCTTACCAGATTGCCGGATTTTTACCAGATTTTCTCACTCTATTTGCAAATTCAACCGAAAATTTCAGTTGAGTCACACAGACAATATGCCTTTTTTTTGCAAAGTTTTAAGATAAAATTGCCTAATATGTTTGTATCTAGTTTTTTGTTCTTGATTATAAGTTTGGATCAGTTTAAATATTTAAAATTCAATGTATTTTTAAAATTTGGATCTGAAAGTTTATGAGTCCAGAATTGAAAAATGTGAAATAATATCAGCATTCACAATACGATTTTAATTTTCAAGTTTAATTACGAATTAATTATTTAAAAAAATCATATGGAAAACCACAAATTCAGAAACAAATAAGAGACTTCTGGTTAAGAGTTCTGTCACAAATTTGCCTTTTGGTTTCAAATTCATAGGATTTCTTAAATAGACTTTAGTTTCAGGTTTTGAATTAAGGATCAAAATGCAGATTTTAGACTTGGAACAAAAATTCAAGACTCGCATTTGATTTAGCTCAAATTAAAGTTTTATAATCAATATAAAAATATCAATATTATGATTTTGAGAGGCATTCAAAATGAAGGAATTTAATAAATTTGAATTTCAAATTTAAATTGAATTTCAATTTTAAATTCCATCAATGTTATTTCAGAAGCACAAACCTGGTGAAAACCACATATTAGAAAAAAAATACCTTGATTCATTTCAAAGAATTGGTTTTTTGAAAAACCTAGATTTTTATTTTGGAAACTTTTATCACAGGATTTAAATTGTCAAACATTAAACAATAAATGATAATTTTTTAACTTCTTTTTCATCCTCAAGTAAAAATTCAGCTCGAAATTTTTTTTAAACATTTTTTACGTATATTGCAAATTCTTCAAAATAAAACGTTTTAACTTAAATCTTAAATTTAAATCGAGTTTACAAGAGTTCAACTTTAATTAAACTTTATTTAAACCGTAACACTATTTTTATATTTTTTTTCAGAATATTTGATACATTTTAACCCATGCTTTAAAATGGTTGTGCTAGTGGTTTTAAAGTATTAGTTTTCTAAAGTTCTTGTTTCTAGTTTTTCTAAATGAAGCGTTCAAAATCCTTTTTTTGTTTCGATTATGGTCGTGTCTACATCATTGTGTCTCTCGCGACATTCAACAACGATGCAGTAAGCACACCAGTCATCGAAAAACTTTTCTGAATTAACTGTGTTCGATGTTAACTCTTGGGCTCGAACTCACGGACATCAGTTCAGGAGGCAACTGAATTACCATCTGAGCTATATCACAAGTCCCCATATTTTTTAAAGCTTTGTGAAATAAAATTAGTAACAGCTAGGACATATTTTCAAAAAATAAATCAATCATAATGCAAAATAACTTTACCCTGAATAATTTGTACTTTTTACAGATACTGTTTTTTCACTTGTGCATTATGTAGGTATGCATTTTTCTAGCAAAAATGGTTCAGAAAAAAATTGTCATCAAACCCCTTCCCCCCATGAGCCGGTTCTTCCTACGGTCCTGGTTTGTGCAAGTTTTATAAAAATAATCAAGAAAGGTATTTTATAAACCTAAAATACAATTTTTTACCTGCTGACGAGTTTTGATGGAAAAAATTGTTTTTAGTTTTTTTTTCTTCATTTTTGTTGAGTTATTTCTGGGTTTTGACCAAATTTTCCCGGATTTTTGATCGACTTTTTTGAAATCAACTGCCCGGATTTTGCCATGTTTTCTGATAAAACAGCCCGGAAACGTGCTTAAAAATTCTGGCAACCTTAGGTTAGGGTCATATAGACCTAAATTAGTGTTTCGGATATTATGTATATCAAAACTTCTTAAAAGTTATTTAAAAGCTGTAAAGTTTTGAAATATTTTAAATGTTTGTCTTAAAATGCTTTTTGAAAAAATATTGGTCATGTTTTTTTTCGTCTACAGAAACAAACCTTAAAGTGAAAAAGTACCTTAAAAATTTGTGTTTTGCAACAAAAAAACTCATTTTTCTGAATTCAAAGGTATTAAAAAACTTTTGATTGATATGGTTTATGATAAAATAAGAGCTTAAAGCTTAGTTCTTTTAGAAATGGGACAGTTACGAATGCGTGTATCTCAAAAACCATTCGTTTGATCGAAATACTTTCCATGAAGAAAATGAAGGTAATGTTATGATATTTGATGAAAAAATTTGAAAAAAATTATTTATCGTTTTTTGTTAGAGAAATTTCTACTTTACTCTTGGTATCTCCCATTGGCCGGCGCACACTTTTTTCAGTCATGGTATTGATCAGTTTTTCCAACTTATACTTCGTCAAATCTATATTCTAGGTGGTTTCACCCTTTTTCTTCAATTTCTGATACTTTTTGGTTCAATACTTCTCTTTTAAAAGAAACTCAAAGCATTTTAGTGGATACAGTTGTTTCGAAATGAATAAAATTTGATTATTTTTGACCAAAGTTTTGAACGTTTTTAATGGAAAAATCTTGCAATATCTGACAAAAACGAAGTAAAACCATCATAAGATTGAACTTGAAGTACAATTGGTTAATATAAATCGTAGGTTGTGGATGGTACATACAAGATTACTCTTTTTAGGCTTTTAAAAACAGCGAAAATCAATGTTTTGTTTTAAAAATTTTTGTTTTTTAATTTCGCAGGAGCAGAATTTTGATAAATCGTTATAATTTTATACAAAATAACCAGCAAATACATACTTTAATATACTCGGGATCTTGCAACGAGCAGACATGGTATAGGATTCAAACGCTGGAATTTGTTTAAAATAGGGTATTCCATAAGTTTTGTCGTTCATCAGAAATCATCTGTCCCATAGCCTCGGTACCGGCTTTACAGCTTACAAGCTCTGAAACTAACAAGAAATGGTTGTTTGAGGTTGGGTTTCAATGAGTCGTCACTAGGCAACACTTTTAGCTTATCGAAGAAAATTGTTTTGGACATTTCAGCGATCTACCCTAAGTTTTTCGCTTATTCAAAATTAAAAATGCTGGTACGAAACTTGACTTCCCTGATGACCCTTAACCGTAGTTGCCGATCATGTGCTTCACTCCAATGCTTGATTTGAACTTTGTGGACATTATTGACAGTGTTTGCACACTTATCCACCACAAATCTCAGTAATTCTTCGAATAATAAACGATTTTGTCAGCTAACAATTTGATAATGACGAATTTTAAAGGGAACTGTGCAAAATTATTTTTTTCTTTTTCTCTTGCATTGCACATATCTCAAAAACGCATAAGTTTTAAATTTTGAAAAAAATAGGTCGAATAGTACTTTTTACAGGCAACAAAATGCTTTAAAAATTTTGAATATTCGATAACTAGTAAACGAGCTATAAGCAAATGAAAGTGTCCCATTTCTAAAAGAACTAAGCTTTATAATAAAAAATAGCTTTGTTTCAAAGACCACAGCTGGTTATTTGATAAGTTTATGAATAGTTTTTGAACAATTATTTTATAACTATAACATCATGAGAATCATGGAATTTAATTAAAAAAAATGGTTTTCCGTTCATTTACACTAATTTCTAATCAAAAGTGATGTATTTATTTTTAAGTTACCTTTAATTTTATTTCCGATCAAATTTAATCATTAGAAATGAAAAACGACCCTTTGATTAACTTAAGTACATGAAAGCTGCATTC
Source organism: Uranotaenia lowii (assembly GCF_029784155.1). Classification (NCBI taxonomy): domain Eukaryota; kingdom Metazoa; phylum Arthropoda; class Insecta; order Diptera; family Culicidae; genus Uranotaenia; species Uranotaenia lowii. Next base: position 69,113,829 of record NC_073693.1, on the reverse strand, counting down.
CATTTTATGTTGAAATAAAGCATGGCGTACTCTGGAAATCTATCATTTTGTGTTTTTCATGGTGATAAATGTGATAAAAATCGTAAAAAGGGAATATTATTTATTCATTGATTTTGATGATTTTTTTTTAAATAAAAAAATATTTATACGACCCGGTTTTTTTTAAGCTGATTATGCAGATAAAAAAACAAAAGGAATATGAAAGTCGCGGATTTTTCAGTTCTTCTTAAATTTTCATGTTGGAAACCAAAATTAGAAGCCAATGTTGGAAACCAGCAAATTTTATTTCTTTAAATGAATCTTTAAATCAGTTGAAATTTAACAGACATAATGAAATTACAATTTTCGAACTGCGATGGTCACAATTTTGGTTCAAAAACCGTCATTTTTTGCGGTTTTGTTTTTCGGCACAATTTTCACACACCACCAAAAAATGCTAAAATGTTTCTTCATGAAATATGGCGAATGTGTGGACGGTTCTGAAATGATATAATATATGAAATTCGGTCCAGTAGTTTTGAAGATACATCCAAAATAGTAATCCGGGTCTATATGACCCTTACAGGCTAATTGTCTTTTTTAACCTTAAAGGAAGGTCAAACACCCAATTTCAGAAAGGATTTGAAAAATTATAGAAGAAAAAAAACGATAAATTCAAAAACACCTTAGAGATTTTAGTATGTATTTTGCATATATTAAAAGATCTTAAGACGACCTTAAAATAATACTAAAGAGGTTTTGAGGAAGCTCTGGAACATTTCTATGGATGTCCTAAAGACTCTTCGCTGACTTAAGATCGAAAGTTTGGTAAGATTTTGAAAAATTTGAAGAAAATGATTTTGCATTAGCAGGTCGACCGGAAAAACATATCGCTCAGTTGTGGTACTTACAGACTAATACTCTTTTAATAATTACTTCCAAATATTGAAAAGAGTTCTTTCTTGAGTTTCCGAAAAGTTTTTAGGGAATTTTTCTATTAGATATCCAGGGTCAGTGATATTTATTTTCAATATTTTGAAAACTACACAGAGTTTTGAATAAAATTTTGTAAAACTTCAAGAAGACCTACCAGAGCTCTTGAGAGGATTCTTTCGAGACCACTGAAGGGTCCTTCCACGATTTAAATTACTTCAGTTTGAATAAAAGTAAATCAGTGAATATTTGAAGAGCTCTTACTCTGTTAAGATGCTGTATTAAGATTTTTACTTGCAGTCTTTCCAAATTCATATATTGATATATTTTAAAAGATGTGTTTCCTTAAAAGAACAAATTTCTGAAAATTTACAGATAACTTTAATATACATTATATTTAAATAAAAAATCATTAACAATTTTCTGTTTCCTAGTTATCTCTTCAGCTTGGTATTAAGAATTAGACGTATCTTCAAAAATTCTAAACTCTCAGGTGTGCTATGAACGGCATGCAAAAAATTGGATTAAACAAACAATTTTTCAAGTGTTTCATTTTCCGTGAAGATAAATTTAACTTAAAGTTTTAAAAGCAATTCACGATATGATTTTCAAGGAATCAAAGAATTATTCGCTTGGCTGCACACTTAGATTTCGCATTTATTTATCACTTTGGTAATTTGCCTAGCACCATAGTGATAGAATGTGAGAGTGGAAACTCTTCCCGGAATCGTACTGCGGGACATCAGCCAGCCAGTCCTCTAAAAAGAGGACCCTCCCATCAACGCTGCTTTGGGTGAAGCTTTTTGTGCCGGTCCCAGTTGTCATAAATTTGAAAAGTTGAACACCGTAAGTCGTAAAGAGTAATTAAAAACTTTACCCGGGTGGCGTTTTCTCTGATTATGGGCTTGTGGGCTGGCTGTTTGGCTGGGGTGGGAGCGTATTTTTGGTTTCGGCGAAAGCGCCAACTTTATGGCCGACTCGTGTGGGAATATTATTATTATGATTATTATTATGCCTGTGTCCCACCTTCCCTGGTCGAGCTGGCCGGGATTCCATTCCGGGGCCATTCCAGACTTGAGCGTTGCTGTTGGCATTTTGTCAGGCCGGTTTTTTTTCTCCAGCCATAGTTGTCTTTCTTCTTGAATCAGAGAAAGAGAGTGGTGCTCGAGCAGATTCGTTTCGACATAGCTATGATTGAAAGCGAGAGAACTCGAACAATATTGCAGATGATGGTAATGGGTCATTAAAATCATGGCTGCAATAATTTTCCGAACAAACAACTTTGCCACCGTTTTCATTTGTAGGTTGTGTATCAGTTTTCGTTTTTATTGGCGAAATTGTCCGTATGCCTATTGTGAGATCGTAAGCGCGTATAATGTTTATGGGAAATTGAGGACTGCAAAATGTTTCAAAGCATCACCATAGTTGTTATAATTGCGCAATTTAGAACTGTTTTGATGCTTTACAGAACATTAAATGTTTTATAGATTTTATACAGCTGAAATAGCTGAAAATCAAACCACGTGTTGACCTTTTGTTCCGCCCAAAAACTCTGTTTAGTAGATATGCAAACCATAGAAAGTAAAATTTTTATATGTTTTACCACAAAGGGGAGATAAGGGCATTATGGCCACCTTATGGAAGAAGCGTATTTAACTCGAGTTCGATTCCTGGTCGAGGCAATTTTTTATTTCATTACCTATTCAAATTTGATTATTTTTATTGTTGCACTAGTCGCATCATCCATCAATCAAAGCAACAAAAAAATAATGTATGTGTATTTGTAGAATACAAATAATTCACACATACTCATACATTATTTTTTCTTATATAAATTAGCTAGACAACCCAAATTAACATTCAACACCCAATACCGAGATGATCCAGCCCATCAGTAGCCTGCGAGTACCGTCTTATGAATGAAGAATTATGCTGAATGTTGACTTAAGACACGAGGGTTATCTGATCAAAACATCCCAGGTCCATTAAGAAAATGTCATCTGTTATTCAACAGAGGCCGTCCATGAACTTTCCAGTGACCCTCAAGAAACTCCGCAGAGCTCAGTTCGATTTTTTCAGAGTCCCAAGAACAATTTACCAGAGTTATTTTACCTTCTAAGGTATCTCTTCAGAACCTTTTTTCCTTATAATTTTCCAGAGCAACTTGAACTTCTGGAATAATTATGAGATATCGTTAACGAACTCTCTATCGTTTCTTTTGAGTTTCTTATGAATTTTACCGAGTTCTTTGAGTATTTTTGGACCTTTATAATGTCTCGGGAAACTACTCAACCCTTCAGAGTTCACACCTTAAATTGATCAATTGATCAATTGCAAACTCAGAAATCCCCCGAATTTCCCTTAAAAACTGTCCTTCTCATAAGAATACTTTTTTAGTCATCTTTGGTCCCCAGTCCATCACATAATTATCCAATTGAAAAACTGCTTCCTTTCTTTAATCTTTTCATTGTATTTTCAAAAGCTTACTAGAAATCGAGGTTTGACATTTTATGGTCATCTGAGTATTTTCAGAAACTTTCGACAGTATATTTGCATTTTTTTTTCTTTTAAAGTTCTTCTAAGGCTGGTCACCGTATAATCCCGAGTGTCTCTTAGACTTCTCTCACAACATCTGAAAATTTAAGGAGTAACAGACTGTTAAGACAAGAGAATACAAAGAGCACGTTCAGACAACAGTCTAGAATTACTGAATCAAAGCAATCGAAAGATTCTCTTTAATTCGACCACGGTATTCAACCGGCATATTCGAAAAAAATATTTATAACTTTGAAGTTCATGCATGGAAATTGATATAATTTTCAGTGAAGCTATCTAGTAATGCAATAGGCATACGTATGAAAAAATATGGTGACAATCTGTCAAGTGATTTTTGAGATAGTGTCCAAAACAGAAGCTCATCAAAACATATATTGGGCAAGATCTAGAAAAATCCAAGAAAGTTCCAGTGGAAGACCTTAAAGCAGCTGAAATCAACTATTTGGTATGATAAATCGTTTGACACTAAAAGGACCAATATGTGTTTTGGTTACACTAAGGTCCGTCGAGGAAAAATAGTGGAAAGCTAGATCTTGAGCCTTTTATCTTCGAAACTATTAAACCGATTTCTATAAATTTTCCATCATTGAATTACTTGAAGTCTCAGGATTTTGATAGTCATACCTTGTTTTTCGCGTGAGCTTTCATTACGTCGAACGAAAGATCTTGTTAGTATAAGTAATCACCACAATTAGGCTTTAGCATTTTGAACCAGATATCAAAATTTTTGGTGATTTTTTTGGTTGATCGATATATTTTAAAATGTGATTTCCTAACGTACATGCCTAAGTATAAAAATGGTTAAAAGTGCTAAACAATTTTTTTTCTCAGTTTTTATATTCAGACAAATTATATTTTTATTATGAGTTTATTATGTTATTTGAATTAAAGCTTCGAAACAAAAAAAAATGCAATCAATTCTTAAAAAACTGTCAGCTTCCTCCGATTTTTTTTTGCACGATTATAAATAATGCTCTTGTATTTTATCGATTTTTTTTTTGGCGATAATTGTCAAAAATTTTAGTTGAAAGTTGTAAACTAAAGGCATATCCATTATTTTTAACCAATTTTTAACCTTTCGATACATTTTTTTTAATTTGATTTTGAATGTTTATTTTCATCCATCTACAAATTAAAACAAGAAACTAGACACTCGAAATAAGAAGATTAAAATAGGGAAAAATGATAACAAAGATCAATTTTACTAACTGGGTCATCTAGTTGAATAACTGCTAGATGTTAAAAAAGCTGCCCTTCGGTAATAAAAAAAACACAAAACACGTTAGTCAAATCGTACGAAAAATGTTTGAACTGCAAGCGGGGAAAAATATTGATAATTTTAGAAGCAAACTCTTTAACGGGAACCTGGCAGGTTTACAGTAAAAAACTGTTCGTTGAAAAGTCTAGCCTAGATGCTCCGGAGATAAAAAAGGAGAAAAATTGATAAATTTGATGGGATCTGTTGAAGCTGTTATTCAGTCGGTGTTTTATATCGATTGACATAATGAATGGCTTACTATTCAATGAAGACTGCGACCGTTTTCCCTGCATAGCACTTAAATAGGTCCCACAAAGCTTATAAAGGAGAGGCAATTAATTGCACATTTGCACATACTCATTTTCTCCCTTATTCCAAAAGATAGAAGTCTGATAACTTTATGCACATGAGCGAACATCTGTTTTATATACGTAGAAGGTGTTTAGTAGTCAAAATAGCCAATTTCCGGAACCGGGCGGGCTAAGTAGGCATTTTTTTGTTTTAGCTATATTTCCGTTCCATTAGCCATATTTTCATATAATTTAATTGAAAATTGAAAAAACTGATGTTAGGCATACGCCAAAGCGAAAATTTTGGCGAAATTATAGATATCACATGTTTAAAGTTGTCAAATTTCACGATTTTATCCGGGTTTTCCGGATATTTATTTAATAAACAATTTCATTGAAAACAGCCCGGAATATGCCGGATTTATTCACTTAACTTGCCTAATCTAACAAAAAACACCAGTTGTGTAGCATTTTTTTCATTTATGCGTTGGAAGTCAGAATTTTCTGAGCAATTTATTTAAGAATAATTGCGAAAGATATTACCTAAAGTACGATTTTAAATAAACTCATGGAAATCTTCGACTACTTTGAAATAATAAACTCATGAGTTTTAATGAAATAAAAAAAAAATTAAAGTTTTTTTACATGTTTTCTGTGGAGTAACTTCTGGGTTTTGAACAAATTTGCCCGGATATTGCCCGGCTTTTGGTTGACAATTTCGAAACAAATGTCCGGATTTTGCCAAGTTTTTAGATAAAATTTTCAGGATTTATCCGGCCTGTGAAAAATTTTTGGCAACCTGACACATTTTCTTTGACATAAAACATAGTTAAGGATGCCTTATGGCCTTATCTAATGGTAATATTTTGTCCACATAATATTTTTACCAGACCAGTATTAAGCTCTTATATGTTTACAGTAAGATTGTAAATAGAGCTAAAATTAAATGTTTCAACGATAAAAAGTAAAAAAAATTCTGTGGCTCATCTTATATATTTTAATTTGAAAATGACATTCAACCTGCTTGATATGGACCTTCAGAGCCTGTCTCTTATTCCAATGGCATATCATTTATAACTTTGATAAAAGCTTCAATTAGTTAAATTTCTTATTTTCAGATAAATGAAAATGAAAAACCATTATCATTTTTGTATACGGATTCTGTACGCACGATTAATAAAGCTCAATATATTTTAACAACACTGTAAAAATCTTGTTAAATTTTAATTTTTTTTTAAAACTTTGTTAACAATAATGTTTCTTCATGCCATGCGATGTCATTAGATATGCTGATCTATCAGCCATTTCGTCAACCGTCTATATGCGTTGATATGCGTGAAAACTGTGGTGGTGGATAAAAAGTCAAATATGTTGTTTATGTGTTCAAGGAAGACGAACGACTAAATTTGGCATAATTTCAACGAAATTCAAAATTTTGAGTTTATTTGAAAGTTTAGCTTCAGAAAACTGAAAATGTTTAAAAAAAGCCTTGATTTGAAAAAAGGGTGTTTCATAGCATGGCCGAAGGAACGGGGGAAAGGGGGAGGGGGGATTGAGGATGAATCCCTTCCCCCATAAGGTTCCAAGAAGCCAAGCAAAATGTTCTTCTCTGAAGTCAAAATTTCAAATTTTCAATCCAATTTTAGTAAACGACTAAAATGATGAAAGAGTTATAACCTGGACTCAGACAAAACTAAAACCAAAACCTCAAAATCTTAAAGATGAACAACTCAACAACGTTTTCCCAAAAATTTCACATTTTTTGATAAAAATCGAATTCCAAATATCAACTTAACTTTAAGGTTGCTCAGATGTTACCCACATTATTTGCTAAATCAAACAACAATTTGAATTGATTCCTTTGAAATATAGTTACTTTTTTGCGTCCAAATTCTTGACAAATGTCATCAAAATTAACATGAACGATTTTTTATAAACTTAAAACATAATTTAAAAGTGGCTTATGTGTATTGATGTGAAGGAACAGGTTTTTATTTAAGTGCTTTTTTTCACGATTTTTAATAAATAATTTTGATATTGGCGGAGTTGAGTGAAAATAACCCGAAATTGCACGGCCTGGATATTGGCGGAAAAATATGTCGTATGCTTCGGATAGAATAGTTCCAGATTTTGTGGATCCAAATTTGCTTATAAACATTAAAATTCGATGACTCTGATCAGATTTTGGATTTTTTATTCAGTTTTTTTGTTATTGAAATCCAGTTTGGATAATCATTGAGGTAAAAAAATGATTTGAGCTTTGGTTTTGCATTTAAATCCTCAACAAGATGTATTTTCCATATTCGAAACTCATTATTTCGGAATGTGAGAAAAATATAAATACAACTATTGTATAACGAGAGGCCCGACACGCTTCCAGTTCTTAGCAGGTGGCTTAAGCGCCACTTCCGAATGGAAGACCACCTGCCCTTTCCTAGTTTGCCCAGCTGATGAGACTCGGTCGCGAGTTCCTTTTGATTCCCTGTTTTGGGAAAGAAGCGGAAGGGACTCTAAAAAGGGATTCGTACTTCGACCTCTGAGGGCCGCCCCGAAGTCGAAAAGTACCCAGAGAAATTCGTGGAAGGGGGAGTTACCTGTTCGCTACAAAGCAAGCTAGGGGTTCGGATCGTTGAACGAGACCCAACCCTCTACTTGGACCGGAAAAGAAAGGATTCTGATTGGATTCGCGGCCAACCTCCGCAGTAAAGAAAGCAAAAAAAATAAATCAATCGCGAACAACGAACAAAGTGTGACCCCCTTTCCGTTTACCCCAACCTCCTCAGCATCATCACAAATGTAGTCATAAATTTATTACAATCATGATTTTATTGTATTTTGTTGTGTGTGTCGTGTGAGTTTTACATAGTACTGTTTGGTCTGACTACTTTTTCCCTCTTCAAACTTTTTATGGCAGTGCTTTTGGTGGAGAAGCTTGGTTTTTGCGGGACTGATCAGGTCCGTTTCAATTCTAATTTTCCATTTTAATTAGGATTTTCCCATCCTGTGGGTGACGAAGTGGCTACTTTATTCGGCTCGCCTGTCCGATAAATTACTGTAGTCTGTCAAAATACCGTGACTGACTAACTTTCCACTAGTGCAACGAAAACGGCTACAGTTGCGTATACTAGGGAAAGTGATGCACTGTACAGCAATCACTAATGAAGCAAGTATGGCTTATAACAAGTACTCACTCTGTCCGGTAGCTTTTTAGCGGGGTTTCGGTGAAAACTTTTACCTCGCCGGTTCAGTTACTTCCTTGAAGCTACCTGTTGCTCTCCCGGTCGAAGAACGCTGGTTGACGGGCTATGCAGGTGGCTACGACGGGTGGCTAGACCAATTTTTGCTTGGCCGGTAACCACTTAGCAATGGGGCAGCTACGTGGGGTGCCCGCTGGAAAAACCGTTGCAAGTATCGTTGCTTTCGTGGGGGCGACTGGCTAAGAACGATGAAGCAGTAACAAAACGTGGCTGAAGTAACCGACGGGCTTGATGTCGGCCAATAACGGCGCTTGCGAATCCGGGATGCCGTTCCAAATCCGGCTAGCGGTGTCGTTGGTGATTCCCGTAGAGACGTAGGAATCGCTTATGGCCTGCAACCGACTCGGAGTCCGTCCCCTTGGTGTAGGGTGAGCATGCGTCGGACCTGTGGCTGATGAGCAGGAATGTAAATTTCACGGGTTAGGGTTTCCTCTCACCCCAATGAGGTTCTCCACCTACCTCAAATGCACTTTATGGAACTGCACTGCACTGCACTACTCTATCTTGCCCTATTGCCACTGCCTTGCGACTAGATAAAAAGAGGTCTGTTTAGATTGAGGTATATAGTCTAGGAACCACACTTCGAACTAAAAATTTACCTATCGACAAACTACTTTATTAAACTAGTCCTGTCTCTTCCGATCGCTGAACGTAAGTGAGTTGGGAGCTTCTGATGTCCTCTGACGGAGCTGACCTAGCTTGACTTCGTAACCGGAACTACCCGATACGACCAAGTCTGATCGCGAAGTCAAACAAATAAATCCCAATTCGCGAATTCTCGAGCAAGCTTCGTCTTCCCCTTCGGAAACCGAGTTCTAAAGGCCAGTCTTTTCCTTTCCCAAAACTCAGGTTCACAAACGCGTCCCGAAGGAGGTCATTCACCTAGCGCAAAAAGGAATGTGGTTGGTGATCTAAAGGAGGGCAGCATCTTAAACCACATGTTTTGAACCAGAAACGTGTCTATCTATTTCAATGACGATTTCAATGATTGATCAGTTGGGGTGGAGCCTCAACTGAAGCTCACGATTTAATGTTCGTGTTGTTTGTTGTATTCTTATATCAAGGTGATTTTGGCAACTTTATGTTGCTTAACTAAATATGTTTACAGGTATCTGTTTGTGTATGTTGAATTTCGTTAAAGCGTACTTAAATGGCCTAAATTTATTTATTGGTTTTACATCTATTTGAATGATTATTGCTGACTATTATAAATGACTCATGTACCCGTTACAATTGTAAGATTTTAACTTGATTTTTTTTTGCAGAAATTGAACTAAAAAAAGTTTAATGATAGTGATCCAGAATTGAAAAATCCGAAACCGTTGCATCATTTGCAATTTTTATTAATATTTACAAATCCAATTCAAAATAAATAATATAAGAAAGAATTCATATTAAAAGACGAAAATTCTGTATTCAAATGAGAGATTTCAGGTTGAGGGATTTGATACAAATTTTTCTTATTGGTACACAATTGAAAGAAATCATAATTTGGAAGTTGGGCTTGTGATATAGCTCAGTTGGCAAGTCTGTTGACTCCTGAGCCGATGTCCGCGAGCTCGATCCCAAGAGTAAACATCGAACACAGTTGTACCGTATAAGTTTATCAATAACGATCCGCCAACTGCAACGCTGATAAAGTCGCGAATGCCATAAATATGGTAAAACGACTATAATCGAAACAAAAAAAAAAAATTTGGAAGTTAAATTAAAAGATTTGAACTCAGATTTAAAAAGCAGGATTAAGATCCGAAATTCAAATAAAAAATACAGATTTAGGTTCAGCTCAAGGTAACGTTTTATAATCATGATAAAGGTATAAATGTGAGAATTTCATACAGGATTGAAATTGCAGGAGATGGCCTTGTTTTAGTTCTAGATTATTTTTTTTTATTTTATATATGTAATCAGAGTCAGTTGAGAAACACATACCAGCAAAAACCACAAATAAAAAATAAAATTTGGATTCATTTTCAAGATTTATTTTTTTGAAAAATAAACCTACATTTTAATTTAAAAAATATTCACAGGAATCTTATTATAAAATAAATTATTTGTGATTTTTTGTTGGTCAAGGGATTGTATTTATCTTCAAGCAAAAATTAAGCTGTAAATATATTTTATTGGTTTTCATATTGCAAATCGAAGACAAACACTGTCTTAGCCGATTGAGGCTTTATAGACTGAATAAATTATTAAAAAATGCTTAGATATTCAAGAACAAAGTTTCTCACAAAAGTTTTAAATTTTAATCGAATTTACAAGAGTAGAATATGAAACTTACTTTTATTTCTAAGTATTTTGTGGTTGGTATGTATTGTAGATGGGACACGTGATGACCAAAAAATAAATTCGAAAAACTACTTCTTGGATGCTATTTAGGAAACCACTGGAAAAAAACGTCACAAAAATTTGTAGCTTAGTTGAAAATTTCATCAATTTCCATCAATGCATTCTAAAGTTTTTCATAATACAAAGTGTTGCATTTTTTTTTCGAATATACTCCTTTTCCGTATATTTTAAGTGCTTTCTGGTGTATTTTGTATGAGTGTTGTATTTTCCTATAGTCCAAATTGAAACCCTAACAAAACATTTATAAGAACTTCTCGTTTTTGGAATAAATTTGAATGTCTGAGAGTTCAACTTGAAGAAAAAAAAACAAAAACTTACAGCCTCACTGCATCAGTACGAAAAAAAAACACAGTCACCAACCTAGTGTGTGACAGCAACGAGCGAGCGAGCGAAAAGCCATTCATTCTGGTGACAATTTCAGAATGGTTTTCCGAAAAAGCTGCTTTCATTTTTGCACAAAATGGTTGTATATTTTATCTGGCTGTTGTCTCCCGGTCGTCTTTTCGCACACGTTTATTCACACAAACCCACATAAACGTGCATACATGCCCTCACTACTGTAGCTGAGATAATGGTTGATCTAACCAGCAAACTGGCAGTAAAACTCCCAAAGGGTTGGCTGCAAAACCTGGGTTTTTGGACAGACAGACAGTCAGGCGCAAGTAAGGGGGATGATATATATTTTATATTCATTCCAATTCATTCCAGAGTTTTTTGTGTGCTCAAGTTTGTCTGAATGGTAGGAACGGCAATGTTACAATGAAAAGTATTATACCAGTTTAAGGTTTTTATCCTTTGCCACTCTTGAGAAAGGGATTTGTTATGATTAAAAAATGACAACGTTGCACAATACGTCAGATTAATGTTCACTTTATACGATGGAGCACCCGCATTGAATTTTTCCAGTATCACTCTGTGCTGCCTGCGCTGAATGAATTTTAATGCAGGCAAATGTGGCTTCCCTGAAACAGGATGCTAGCTGTATTTGTTAGAATTTCGACTATTTGACTGAACCAAAAGAGTAATTCTAGCTCTAATCCTACGTTGATGATTGTCGTAAAAGCTTTACCCTTCATGAAACTATGTGGATTTTTTTCGGTGTATTTTTCATTAGTTGTAAAAAATTAGAATATAAATCAGTTTTTATTGGGTTAAATGTGAAACGATTCACGGACCACATGAAAGAGAAAACCAATCGGGTTCCACTCACATAAACTATACAACCGGGATGCACACATGTGTGCAATAAAACACCACTTCAGCTCCGCATTGATCCGCTTAAAAAGTGCCATTGATCAACTCCCAAAGTGTGGCACACGGGCACACCCTCGAACATAACAGCCTCGGAATGAATATTGTAGGATGGAATATTTATTTATCCACTCTCGTTCGTTCGATGCAAAATGGACAAATCCCTCTGGCGGTGGAGCTCATACAAGTGAGCCCTTCCAGGCAGTGGCAGTGGAAATGCGACTCGATGACGACGGATACGAGGAGCTCGCTGCTGCTTCAGATAGCTTATAATCCAGAATTTCTGAGTCGAAGGCATAACAAAAAAAAAACGAAGCATAGTAATAACAATCATAAATACAAATATATACCATTCCCAGTATAAATCTGAGCCGTTGGAAGAACATTAAACAGTTGGGTGTAGTATTTGAAATTGTTTTGTATACCCGGATCAGTTAAAATCAAAATGTAGTGAACCTCAGGCTTATTTTTAGATGAAATCGTACTTGTACATTTTCAAAGGTAATGGAAAGTTTAAGAGAAACATGAGATATCAAAGTAAAAGACGTAAATGACGTGTGACGTGTGAATTTTTGGAAAAAAGATACAATTGCTCACCGCCGTTTCATGAAACCTGACCTGATTTTTATTCAACTGAAAATAACTTATTTCATTTTTACATATATTATTTCATTTCATTTTTTTTTCTCCGTAAGAACATGACGATTTTTAAATAGCTCAAAAAGCAGTTCCCTATGTTAAATTAAAATTTGCTATCGAATAGCAGCAAAATCTCTCACATCCTAGAAAGATTCATTGAATCTTAAATCAACTCAAAATAACAATACAATTATAGTTTAATCGAAACAGATTTGCATGATAAAGCTCTGATGCTGAACACTTTTTTTCTTATTTTTTCACTAATTATCGAGTCAATTGAGAAATTTTATGTAAAATAAGAATCTTCAAACAATTTCCTATAAACTGATCCTCATTTTAAAACAAATGTATTGAGGCTGTTTTTAACAAAAAAAAACACTTCATTTAAATTTTTCACGAGAAAAAGCCATTTCATTCCCAATATTTTCTTGTTTTTCACTTTCACTTTTGATTTTGGTTTTGAGTTTTTTTACTCATAGGGGAAAAGTGTACAAAACGCACCATACCGAAAGGGTGGTAAGAAATGAAACAATAATTATACGCAAGGTAATAATTGAAACATCAAATGTTTTTAAACACGTTCATCGTATTTATGTAAACGAACCATACTTTGGTAACAAAAATTTGTTTGTTATTGAAAAAGTTATCGAATATTTCGCATCTAATCGCCTTCAAGTAGGCAACGAAATTCAAATTCTAAGCCTATATCGCGGCAAATATGGCGGCAGATGACTTTTTCGAAAGAATTGTTGGTGCACCTTTTAATACTTGAAAATGGACAAAATTTGTTATATTTATGCATTCTTATCGTCAGCAAATACAAAGAATGACATTTAATTTGATATTCAGTTTTTCTCTAAAGTTAACCGCATTAAAATATTGAGCGTAAAACACGTGGTCTTGTGGACATTTTACCACAATTTTGATATTATTGTTTTCTGTTAAAATTTTAAGGAAGTTTATAAAACTCAACTAAATATTTATAGTCTCCAGAAAATGTATACGAGTAGAAAAACGAAAAGCTGCAGTTTTATCAGATTCCGCAGGTTGGTTGACCGTAAAACCTTATATATTTAACATGAAAAAAAAAACAAGTTTCACGCAGGCTCGATTAACCCTTCTTTTTCTAAGAAATAACGTCATTTTAGTGATGTTTTCACCTAAGCAAGGAAGAAGAGCTTGTTTGCCACATTAAAATGAAAAAAACTATCATTCGAAGCTACAGTTTAGCGTATTTTCACTGATGCGTATTGTACAGTTTCCCTCCATTGTTTATGTTTAAAATAAGACCTTTGAAGTTTCTTATAATATTTAAATTTTCGATTTGTAAACTCATGTTCTATGATTGGTCAATAATTTAAAAAAAAAAAATGAGAATCCGTTATTTTACCATGTTCTGGGAGTTATACCTGACAAAAAAATTAAACAGAAATTTGGATTGTTGGTCCTTAAAAATACGATAAGTATGTTTTATGAATGGATTTTTCAAATATCTAAACCTCAAGATGGAATTAAATATCAATTTTATTCGTGATCCGGAAAGTTATTCGCTTCAAAGTCAAATTTGAAGAAAAAAGTGGTTCTTCTCTTTGAAATCGCTCTCCACAAAAGGCATAATCCCAATTTGAAATATTTTTTAGACCAAAAACGTGGGGATCAATCCAACGTAAAATTGTAGTGGAGTTATGTGGCGTTTTTTTTTTTTAATCTCTAGTTGTGGTTTAAAAAACCGAAAAAAATTTGTTTTATCATACTTTGAATTCCATATACAAGATTTAAACTTCATTCCAAAACACGTTTTTTATTGAATAAGGTATAAAATACGCCAAGCAAAAATAAAAAAAATAATCGGACTGCATAGCAAAATATATCGCGGTTTTGTTATCGATTTGTTATTCAATTCAATGTAAACAAATCTTTGCGATATTGTCAGAAACATTTCAAACTTTTCTTAGCATTTCTTTGATAACTTCTACTCGAGTAAACCTTAATACCGATTTTTGGCAAAGAATAATATTTCGTTTTAACCGAAAAAATATTCACCAAATATAACACGATGAATTTTAGATTATTGCATTTTAAAACTTTTACAGATCATATCTTGGAACTATATGTTCAAAATTTAGGAACTAAGATAAATGTCTGCTCGTAAATAATATTATTGAGCATTAAAAAAGAGGTTTAAAAATACAGTTTAATAATAGTGTTTAAAGTGAAACCCATAATATAGCCACAGTGAACTGTCTTCATAACAAACAATTGGATGTTTTAAAATTGCGTTACTTCGACAATGTCAAATGGTTGAATCCTTCATATCAATCTACAAATATTTTTTTTATTTTTTTTTTTAAGTTTCATGACATATCGGCAAATGATAATTCTAGTTAGAGAGTGAATAAGACAGAAATGGGACAAAGCTGGGCAAAGAATCACAAACGTAGCTTAAAGCTGTTGATAACACAAAACTTTTAGCTAACATTTTCATCATCGTTTCCTTTCTTCTTCCCAAAACGCTCTAACGTTGACTTTCCACTTATCAATGTTCATTTCTGTCTTAATTACTCTCTAACTAGAATTAAAACTTTCCAATAAGTCATAAAACTTACACAAGAATATATCCCAGCAGCGATCAAAAAAAGATTACAAATATTTTTTAATGAACAGATTATCAGCAAACAGAAAGATTATTGGAAATAAACCAAAGTTTACCATGGATCTTAAGATAAGCTGAGTGCCTTTTTTGGTCACCATTGAAAAATGTTGTGGTACTGATACACAGTACTGTTTAAAATTTTTTTAAATTGGTTACATGCTTGTGGTAGAGTAACACTGCGTAAGTACATACTGATATTCTACTCCCACGCTCACACGTACGCTATCGCTGATCATCCCACACACAGTCTGGTAAGTGCAACATCTGTACCACCTCCGCATTCTAAGTCTGGCTTCCGAGCGTATAGCACCGGTTACCACAGAGTGGCGACGAGTCGAGAAAAACCCGCGCGTGCGTTGAAAGTCGGAAAAGGTGGATAAGCGAAAAAGAAGCGTGCCTAAGCTTGCGTTAAAATCTTGAGTTTTGCTGTTAGAAAGCTGCAGAAAAGGTGATAAGAGTTTGAAAGAAAAAAAGGGAATAATTTCATCAATCTTTAGTGGGGTAGTGAATTGGAAAAAGTATGAAAAAAAAATGTAAAGTTTCCCTGCTTACCTAAGCAAGATCGTAAGTTCAGTGGAAATATTATGATTATGTGATTGAAATGTTGCTGGTGAAAAAAAATTATTAAAGAAAAATTTAAAAAAAAAAGTGGAAATCATGAAGACGCGGAAATCGGTAAATTGTAAAAAATGGTCATCTATAGAAAAAAAAAAAAAGTGAAAGATTTATAAAGCGTGCAATGGAAATGAATATGGGGATCTCGAAAAATGTGTGGATAAGTTTTCAAAGTGAAATGACGAAGAAAAATGGAGTGAAATTTAATAAACTCCAATCGGCCTAAGAAAAAAAAGTCCAAGTATCAATTTATGATGCGCGTTGACTCCATTTTGAGTTTCTCGGAAGACGCATCGGGTGTTAAGTTTTCCCACTTGAGAAGTGGGCGGAAAAAAATGTGTATGAATGTGTGAGTGAGTGTTGAAGATTTAACTTTCCCATTTACACCCACGACCAATCGAGCTGCACGAACAGGTATGTTGCCATACAGAAAATTAAAGTTAGAACTGTTCAAGAGTGTAGAGTTTTTTTTTTGTATCAATCTTCCATGTTGCAAATGAAACGGTCAAAGTTTGGTAAAGCCTTTAATAATTCTTGAACGTCATGAGGTTATAACAGGAAAAAACATCATTTCAACATTTTCTGATCAATCACACTCTTGAACAGCTTCGATCAAATGATTTCCACTGACCCAATAAAATAAAAAAAATGAAAAATAAAAAGTTTTGAATCAGCCTTATATTGAGTATAATGTGCAGAATCTCTGCCCCATTCCAATTTGCTGGCAATTAAAACTTTGAGCCAGAACCCAGAACGAACCAACACATATGAGATCAAAATCATCGCGACGCTATGGAGAATTGCGCCTCTCCACAACATAACTGCGATCGGGTGATCATCAGCATGCGAAGCTTCAGAAAAGAGAGAGAGAGAACTTTCAAGACCACTGTAGGCGGTGAGCTTTCAAGAGACCATTCAGTTTGAATGGCTTGAATGGTGAGTGTTTCAATGCACTGACAAGCTGAAAGTAAAGTAAGCTTGGGTATGAATTTTGTGCTTGAATGGGCTGAGGGGGCAGCGGGGGCAGACGCCTGGAATGATATGAAAGTGGTAGTAATTAAATTTACTGTTGAGAACTCTAGACTGAGTTGTGTTTCAATACACTAGTAAGATGCAATTTTTACAAACCTCTTGAGTAGTCGTATTGGTAACCAATTTTAACAGAGATAGAAGCATCTGAAGATTAGCTTGGAATAAAAGCTCTCAATGATTGGTTTGGTATTGGCATTGAATCGCCTAATTGAGGAGTTTCGATCGGTATGTGCTCAGTTCTATATTTAAAGGCAGTTTCGACGTAGGTTTGTGTGGTGTACAGTTTCGAAAAACGATTCTCTTTTATTCGAAACATGCTGATCGTAGGTGCATATGTGATTCAATTCACTTAATGAATGAATGAAAGGATAGTGTGGGCGCGTTATTTTTTTTTTCTTCAAGATGATCATTCATTTTCACTGAAATTAATAAACAAATGTTTCTGTAGAATTGTTTACAATGAACCCCCACAAAAAGTTTTGATGAAATTATTCAATACGATCATGTTAAAAAAAAAAAATCACAAAATATATTTAATTTCAATAGGACAATGGCGAACGATTCAGCAGAAATGATGGTGACTCCGTTCCGACCTATTTTTAGTCCTGGCTCTTACAATTTGCCACAGTTCAAATTTGCGCATCTGCCGGCTTCTGGAATAAAAAAGGCATGGACCTCGTGGATACGCTGGTTCGAAAATGTGATGGTTGCTACTAATATCACCGAAGGTTTAAGTCGTAAAGCTCAACTGTTAGCTATGGGTGGCATAGAGTTACAGGCCGTTTATTATGCTTTACCAGGTATTGATGATACCCTTGCAAACGGTGCTGATCCATACCAAGAGGCCAAACAAAAATTGGAAGAACATTTTTCTCCAAAACATCACGAGTGTTTTGAAAGGTCTGAGTTTTGGGACATGACAATGGATATTGATGAAACCATTGAGAATTTTATACCCCGTGTTCAACAAAAAGCTGAAACTTGTAACTTTGGTAAAACCGAAATGGAAAGCAAACAAATCGCTATTATTGATAAAATTATAAAACATGCCCCGGAAGACATCAGACGCAAATTGCTTGAGAAGGCGGATTTAACAATGGATCAAGTTATAAGAACTATCGTGTCTCATCAAGCAATCAAATATCAAGTTTCCCAAATGAATTCCAAACCTCCTTCCAAAACTGAAGTATATCAGCTCACCGTAAATAAAAATGGCATTCCGAGATACAAAGATACTGGTAAAACCGCCTACAGAGCTAAATGTTCTGGATGTGGAAAGATGAGACACGACAACCCAAAAGATTGTCCTGCTTACAACCTTCAATGTTACCGATGTTCTAATTATGGTCATTACAAATTTATGTGCAAAAGTCAACCGAGTAATAGCGCTGAAAACCGTAACAGATTTGGTTTTAAAAGAAACTTTTCTAACTCGAGCGATTTTACCTACCAGCCCAACACTAAACGTTTCAAGAACGTAAGAAATGTGGAAACTGATGAACATGAGCCAAAAACTGAAAAGTATTCCGTGTATCGTATAGAAAATGATGATGATGTGATGCTGTCATGTAGAATAGGAGGTGTTGAAATAGACATGTTAATCGATTCTGGTTCTGTTTATAATTTAATTGACGATAAGACATGGGAGTACATGAAACACAACGGTGTTAAAATACAAGATGAACGATTTGATAATACGAAAACTTTTTTGGCTTATGGTAGAGTACCTCTGAAATTGAAGACAGTTTTTGATGCAAAATTACAAGTGGAGGATGGCTCTGAAACAATCTCAACAGAAACAACTTTTTACGTCATAGAAAATGGACAACAAGCTCTTCTCGGCAAAGAAACAGCACAAACACTTGGAGTACTTCAGATTGGACTACCTAGTACAAGAAAATTCGGGATTAACAGTGTCTGTACAACGAAACCGTTTCCAAAAATTAAAAACTTTAAATTGGCCCTCCCTATAGACAGAAGTATTACCCCAGTTATTCAACCTCTGCGACGTTGCCCTATTCCCTTGTTGGAGAAAGTTAAATTGAAAATAGATGAGCTTCTTGAAATGGAAATCATTGAACGAGTAACAAAACCTTCAACATGGGTTTCACCGTTAGTTCCCATTTTAAAAGATAACGGAGAACTCAGATTATGCGTAGATATGCGGCGAGCAAATAAAGCAATCCAAAGATTGAATCATCCATTGCCAGTTTTTGAGGACTTAGTGGCAAATTTTAATGGAGCTAAATTCTTCAGTATTCTTGATATTAAACAAGCATTTCACCAAGTTGAACTGGCAGAAGAGAGTAGAGAAATAACAACGTTCATAACGAATTGGGGTATTTTCCGTTATACCAGGTTATTATTTGGAGTCAACTATGCACCTGAGTTTTTTCAAAACTTGATGGAGAGTATTTTATCAGGTTGCAATAACACTGTGGTTTTCATCGATGATATATTTATTTGGGGTCGAACTGAAAAAGAACATGATCAAGCTGTTCAGAAGACACTGACCGTGCTGAAGTCTTTTGATATCCTGTTGAACATAAGTAAATGCAAGTTCAAACAACGAAAAATCGAATTTCTTGGACATAAGTTTGACGAAAATGGTGTTCTCCCGGCGGAAAATAAAATTAAATCTCTTCTTCACTGCCGACAGCCAAAAACCAAAGAGGAATTGCGTAGTTTTCTCGGACTGGTAACTTACGTATCAAGATTCATACCAAACTTAGCGAACGAAAGTCATGTCTTACGTGAGTTGTTGAAAGATTCTTCGTCGTTTTGCTGGGATGCAGCGCACAACCAGGCTTTTGGCATTTTGAAACAACGAATTGGATCAATTGAACATCTGGGGTACTACGACCCCAACGACTACACCTTGCTGGTTACTGACGCTTCAGGAGTTGGCCTTGGAGCAGTTCTGATCCAAATAAAAAATCAGCAACCTCGAGTTATTAGCTACGCGTCGCGTAGTTTATCGATAACCGAGCAACGTTACCCTCCAATTGAACAAGAGGCTCTTGGAATAATTTGGGCAGTAGAAAGGTTCAGAAATTACCTTTTGGGTATTTCATTCGTTCTTGAAACTGACCATCGACCCCTGGAATTCCTTTTCTCGGAAAAGTCACGCCCAACTGCGCGTATCGAAAGATGGATACTTCGACTACAAGCTTTTAGATTCAAAGTGGTCTACAGAAAAGGCAAAACAAATATTGCAGATCCTCTTTCGCGTATGGCTAGTCACATTAAAGACGAATCCTGGAACGAAGAATCAGAAGTCTTCATTCGTAGGAATATGGTTCAAACATTATCACTGCTGAGTAACATCGAGTCGTCTACAGAAGAAAATTTCGATAATGGAACGGAAATTGTCATAAGAGCTATTCAAGAGTCAGTGGCTATGGACATCACTGAAGTAAAACAAGCTACTGAAAACGACGGGGAGTTACAATCGGTTCAAAGTGCCATAACCCAATCTGATTGGAAAAATGAGAAGGTTAAAGCATATGCTCCATTTCAAGATGAACTCTCTTACGCAAATAATCTGCTCATGCGAGGATCGAAACTTGTGATTCCTACAGCATTGCGTAACCGTATGCTTAGCCTTGCACACGAAGGCCATCCTGGGCAATCAAGTATGAAAAGGAGACTGAGAGATCGATGCTGGTGGCCTAATATCGACAAGGATGTTGTTATGTGGTGCGAGAAATGTGAAGGATGTCGTCTTATTCAAATTCCTGGTCCTCCTGAACCAATGCATCGTCGACCTTTACCTAGCAAACCATGGGTAGATATTGCACTCGATTATCTGGGGCCAATGCCAACGGGCGAATATATCCTAGTTGTTGTCGACTATTATAGCCGCTATGTAGAAATCGAGATAATGACAGTCATAACCGCTCGAGAAACTATCAAACGGCTCGAAAAAATGTTCAAATACTGGGGACTTCCTCAAACGATAACCTTAGATAATGCGAAGCAGTTCATTTCTTCAGAGTTTCACGAATTTTGCAATAACATGAAAATCCACTTGAATCATACAACACCATATTGGCCACAGGCCAATGGAGAAGTGGAACGGCAAAATCGTTCACTTCTGAAGAGAATGAAAATCGCCAATGCTCTATATGGTGATTGGAAATCAGAATTACAACAGTATTTGCAAATGTACAACAACACGCCCCACACAGTTACCGGAAAAGCACCAAGCGAGTTACTTCAAAACAGAAAATTACGATACAAATTACCTGATATCGGAGATATTGAAACATCACCCCCAAGCACAGACTTTGCTGATCGAGACCGATTTCAAAAATTCAAAGGGAAAGAATCGGAAGACTTGAGACGAAGATCTAAGACAAATTCATTAGAAAAAGGAGATATTGTACTGATGAAGGATCTCCATCCACAGAATAAACTCTCCACGAACTTTTTGAAAGAGAAGTTCGAAGTTGAAGAGCGTAAAGGATCGAATGTTAAAGTTAAATCATTGGAAACAGGTAATGCAATTGAAATGAATAGGTAAATAATGTCTAAACGAATTGTATGTTTGATTTAGGTAAAACGTATGACAGAAACGTGTCACACTTGAAAAAGATAGAAGGTCCCTCGTACGATCAGGAAACTGATAGTCATTGCAGTCCTTTGCCAGATACAACTGGAGTTCCAGAACTTCGTCGATCTCTTCGAGTCCAACAAAGATATCTTAAATAAATTAACGTACAACAGAAATATATTTTGTAACTAGTTGACAATCATTATCATAACTTTAAAACATAATAAGTTTGAAGAATATAACTAAATATATCTTTTATTAAACAGTTAATAATAACTTATTATTCTTTCTTCAGAGAAAGGGGGATGTGGTAGAGTAACACTGCGTAAGTACATACTGATATCCTACTCCCACGCTCACACGTACGCTATCGCTGATCATCCCACACACAGTCTGGTAAGTGCAACATCTGTACCACCTCCGCATTCTAAGTCTGGCTTCCGAGCGTATAGCACCGGTTACCACAATGCTCATTGTCACTTCAATCTTTAAACGCGATAATTTTTGTTTTGAATCTGGGACAGCAAATGGACTGCCACCCTACCACGCAAGCTCCGAGAGGTGAAAACATGACCGAAAAGTGGCAAGATAGGCCCAACATATTCGAAGAAGAGTCCTCACCAGACTCCGAATAGGGCATACCCGACTTATACAAGTCCACCTTATCATCAAAGAGGATCATCCGAACTGCCTATCCTGCCAAGTAACAATTACCGTTAAACATATCCTCACCTCCTGCCTTCAATACTAACCCCAAAGACTTTCCTGTTTCCTCGCAACCCACTTACGTCAAATCTTTCCTGCTGTCCCAATTAAGTGAAAAACTTATAAGCTTCACTGAAACGTACATTATTTTTAAATAAAATATAAAAAAAAAACCCTCTCCCTACCTAGAAAAACACAAAATACACAACAAAAAAAAGAATTACCTATATAAAAAAAATACAAACATATATATTACCCATTTCAGCATGACGTCACAACGTTTGCAAAACAATTTTTCGGCTTACTGTTTGTTGATTTTACAGTTCATTTCGCACATTGAAAAAAATTATACCCCTAAATTCAGACTTTAATTAGTTACAATTTGAAATCAAAAATATTTTTATTGAAAAATTGTACTCCAAATATAAGCAAAAGAAATCGTGACGTAACAACGCGCCTTTTTTCCACTATACATTTTTTTTTTTACAAAACCGCATTTTTCCGCTCTCCTATTCGAGAAAATTTTCTGAAAATTTCAGGAAAGTATCATTTCATTACAACTAACAAATCGCTGTTTTTAGTTTTTTCAAATGTGGATTTAATTTTATTTTAGAGCGATTTAGTTTCGTTACGTCACAACGCGCCATTTTTTTTTTAAAACAAGGCTTTGTAAAGCGTAGTGACGTCACGAAATTTGATGGACAGCTACATGAAAAAAAATTGAAATTTAATCGTAAAATTAATGCTAAATTTACTAAAAATGCTCAAAAACTCAACAAAAAATATGATTTGGTGATGAAATAGATCCATTTATACCCAAAATTTAAGGGGAATGAATCTAAATGGTTCATATAAGCAGATAAAGTTTGCAACACTGCGCACACTAACTTTATTCAATAATGTGAAAAATATAATAAAAAACTTATGTTAGGAAACATTTATTTGTAAAAGCATTGAAATACGTTTCTAAATCTTTCAATATTAATTGCAAAAGAAAGGAAAAATAAATGATAGTGCCTACAGCCGACTTATGAAAAGCTAAAATAGATCTCAGGTCTAGCACAAAGTCCAGTGCATAATTTGGGGAATCGGACCACGGTAATGATCCAAAAATGTGCGTGGAATTATGAGAAAATTCGCTTGGAAGAAACATGAAAGCCCAGTTTTGCACCAATTTCTGAAGTTTCTATTGCGGAATATGATTTCATCATAGTAATTCACAAAGCTTTCGATATGACAAACAATTTATCCCCATTTGGATAAGGGTTATGGTAAAAAAAACATATTGTGTTTCGAAAATAAGCTTTTGATGGGTTTATTACAAAAAAACACATGAATGATTGTTAATCGACGCTTATATACCTGCTTTGAAGGTTAAAAACTGTTTTATGATAACTTTTATTCAAATCAACTCGCAACCCTCTGAACCAATTTTCATTCAAAACACTCTGAACCAATTTTCATTTCAAAACATTGAATTCCTCTCAAAAAGTTCGAAGAGATGTCCAATTTTTGACAGTATGTGACGTTTAAAGAAATCATGAACTAAAAAATAGAAGAATTTTCGTGACGTCACAACGCTTAAAAATAGATACTTTTATTAACGATTCTAGAGCGTGATGTTGCTGTGATTATTTTAAATCTAATATCATGCTTAAAAGATGGCTTTTAAACAATCATTTTGCAATAATTTTTTTATATAGCTAGCTTTTTGTCAAAGTTATGTTTCAAATAAAGAATAATTGTGAAAATCAGTTAATTTTCGTACTAAAATTTTTAAATTTGAATGTCAACATACTGAATTCCGAAAAAAGGTAACTTTTTTGGAAGTAAATTTTTCGGCTATCAGTCAACTTAAATAGCAAAGACGACTATTTATTTAAGATCCAACGTTTCGATCCTTATAGGATCATCATCAGGGACTGTAATTTTATTATATGTTAACACAGTTTTATAAAACAGTTCAATATTATAAAATTGCTTACCGAAAAAATGTCGTCTTTTTGTTTTGGTACCCAAATTTATTTGAAAAATATTGTAACAGATATACAAGACAGCTTTATCTGATCAGCCGAATCAAACCAAAACAAAAAGTCGACATTTTTTCGGTAAGCAATTTTATAATATTGAACTGTTTTATAAAACTGTGTTAACATATAATAAAACTACAGTCCCTGATGATGATCCTATAAGGATCGAAACGTTGGATCTTAAATAAATAGTCGTCTTTGCTATTTAAGTTGACTGATAGCCGAAAAATTTACTTCCAAAAAAACTTTTTTCACAGTCGAAAATCAATACCGAAAAAGGTAACTGAACATCTTTCGATGGAAAATGAAGCTCAAGAAATAAACTTTCAAATGCTGGGCAAATTATTTTTGAATAATAAAAAATAAAAATCGGTTCCCCAGTTGAGGGGCGCTTGGAATGGATCATATACATACAAAAATACAATCGAGACGTGATACAATCATCTTGGGATGATTAAGCCATTGTTGCTTAAAATCACTTTAGAAAAAAGCCAATCATATTTTCCAGTCATTAATCCTCTAGTCAACAAATTTTGATGAAAAGTATATTTGTACGAGTTTCGGACTTTGAAACACAAATAAATCATTCATTCCATTTCTATACTAATTATTTTGAACATTATGCAATTGAATGATTGTTTGGTGAAAACAGGATATGTTTTTCCGTAGAACGCCCAGCTTTTTATAAGAAGTTTCATAATATCTAATAAAAAGATTGTAGTTTGAATCAATTTCAATTTACTCACAAGTACTGTTACATAATTTTTTTGTGGATTTGTAAGTTACCCTTTTTTTTAATTCATCTTGATTCATTGCAGTCTGTTTGTCTATGCAATCCAGCATTGCACAAACCCTATAGGGATGAATGACTTTTAGAAGTTAAAATCCATCCAAATAAATAAAATTTGCACCCACTCGCGCGGAGTTTTGGATTAACGGAGACGGATAAGTGGATGAAAGTTCTACAACTGAAAGCATATTTTTTTAAATAATACTTTGGATGTTGAACGAGAAAAGGTAATGAATAAGAAACAATGAGCAGTACGAGGTTTCCAACAACAAGAAAAAATATGGTGCGCTTAGTTATATTCATGTCTATTCTAACTGCGCAGAAGAAATAATAACATTTATGAAAAAATGGTACTTATAAAAAAAATAATTTTAATAGAAAAACTTCGAAAAAATTGTATGAATATGAAGATGAATAATTAACGTATTAATATATTACATTTGAAAGAGCTACTCAAAAAGCAAACGAGCCAGATAAGCGATCCAATACTTCTCTCTAGACTCTCTAGACTCGTATAGAAGTAAATTTTATTCATGGCAAATGGCACAGTTGAATTTTTGACTCGATTGAAAAAAGAATGAACAAAAAAGAACTGAAAATGAAAATTATCTTTTCTCAGAAAATTCTTTCATATTTTCTTTCCATAAAATCTATCACTAAATCTATGATGATGCTTTATTACACAGATTATTTTGAAGGTTTTTTTTTTGGTTAAGGAGATTATTCAAGACAATACTTTTTTACTGTTATCAAGCATTGCCATCTAAAATAAATCTTTTTAAGTGAAACCCAAAATTATCTTACAAAACAAGATCAACTAGCTCTGTGAAATTATAGATATTTTAGTCTTGAACCTAATTTATAGTTCTGTAACGCCATTTCATAGTTTTGCTTCGAACTCACCCGTTGTTACTTCAAATCTTTGTTGTTTAGTTACGTGTGAAAATGTGTAAACGCCTCCAAGGAGACGGTAAGAACCACTTTTAAAACCACTGTAATAAAAGAAAAGCTAATAAAACCTCAAAAAATTACTCGAAGCAAAAAATTTGTAATATTGATTGAATTTATTTTCTGTTGAACGATTCTAACCTAAATCATTCACAATTAATATTTTCCAGGCTCTTTTATTCTTAGCTACTTATGCATTACTTTTTGCATTTCTTTTTAATATTTAATCTATTTTCGAAATATTTTAAACATTTGTTAACTAAGTTATCAAATAATAAAAAATAAAACATTCCAAAAACTTCTTCGGACTGCATTACAATAAAATAATGATAAATATTTGTGAAAAACTTTCCGAGTTATCTACTTTTTCGGTACCCATAACTAGATAAACAAAAAACTGCACTAATAAACCAATGTCGTGAATAACTGTGAGGCTGGGGTGACTGAAACTAGAATTTCCAGGTTGAAGTTCGTGCATTTGTTAAATTTATTTTGATGCCATTTTTTTACCCCCGGATCTCTTGTAGAACCTTAACAAACGATACTACGAACAATTATACTTTTTAAGGCGTGTTTTGAGATTACTGAGATCTTCGATTTATATCAATAAGCAAACCATAGAAAGAAAATCACGAAAATTGACGCTCTCTGGAGCCACGACTATGAATGTAAAAGCTTTTATTTCAACATCTTCGGATTCGCATGACATAGTTCATGTTGAATTGCTTATCGCATCCAGTGGCTGATTACGAGTACGCAAATGGAAAAATGGAACATTTTCTAACAGCATCAATTACTCTCTGGAGCCACGATTTTCGCACTTCAACGCTTGAAACCACCTTGATTTGTCGCGTGATTCATCACAGGCCTTATGTGTTGAAAGTTGATTATATAAAAGAACATTTCATGCTCTTGAAATAATTTTGAAGCACTCAGAACGTTCCTAAATTTTTTTAATGTAAATAAATTAATTTAGCAATCAAACAACGGAAGCACCAAAACTTAGCTCAATCGCATAAAAGGAATTCGAAGCGCGTTACATCTTCTCACGATATGTGTAGTATTCTCCGATGTTCGGCATTATAACATACTACTTTTTACCGGCTGACCCAGTCCTTGAAATTCTCCATCTGCAAGATATCGCTGCGTTCTATGTGCCACAAATATTTTGAACTTAAATTTTCGAAGTGAGTAACCATCTGAAGGCGATCGAAGTTAAGCCTTCGTTAGTAAATTCACTTCATTTGAAGTAAATGCAGTAGAATTGCAGTAAATGAAGTGAAAACAGTAAAATTAAGCATTCTGCCATTGGCCGAATATCACAAAAAAGAAATAATATTAGATATAGAAATTACAGTGAAAAGTACTTGATAATATTTCGAAAAATGTTTGATAAATTTAATTGGAAATTTATATCTGGTCAATAAACTAAAACCATTACATTTATACTGGAGATTTTACCAGTAGAAACTCTTTTCGAGTGATAACTGTTTGGCATGGTTTGATAATAACGTTGTAAATCCTTTTATTTTTTCAGTAAAATTTTTCTCCCAAAACATTCTGAGAACGATACACATTCGTATTGTTACCTGTAGCGTTGAGTTATTTTAATAATTTCGGTTATCCATTTTGTGTCAATAAACTTTTTCCGAGAATATGGATGGGTCTGGTGCATAGGAATATTGCTACACTGCAATTTTAAGCATCGTCGTTCAGGGAGTAATTTGCTGGAAGTATATTTTAAGATAGTTTCAAACTATTGCTTCGGGCGAAGCATAAAATCGTTTAATGACACTTTGAAGCTCTAGTTTTAAACTTTTGCGAATTACTTTCTGTTTTGGCTGAGCAGCATCAAAAACTGAACCATTATATTTAATGCTGCTTTCCCATACACTCTCACACACGATTATGGTGCTTATATTTATTCGAGTTTTCTTTTTTTCTCTCAACCCAGGTGAACATCCGGCGGCGATGCAGCACAACTCGGCCCCGGGAAGGACGCGGCCAGGAGCCGGAATTTTATCGCCGTCGCCGACGGCCTCCAGTATTTTATTGTTTTATGTGACACTTCTGGTGCACGCCGTCGTGAGCAGCCGGTTTAAAATATGGCGACACGGTGGCAATCACGATGTAAGATGAAATTGGCCCCGAGGTGGCCCACCGGAAGCCGGAGAAGGAAGCCCTCGGTGGAGGAGATCGGGCCCGGATGGATCAGGCACTTCCGGCGACGCCGAAGCCGGTGACCAACAAATCCGGAGGCAGCGGTTGCCATTTCGGGTCTCCGTGAACCTCCTATAAGGGTTTGAGGGCACAGGGATGAGAATGGCTGCGCTCAACTGTGAATGAATGGATCTATAGTGTGTCAGGAAATGAATTCCGTTTGAAACAGAGAAAAAAGTCAAGCACACACGAAACATAAACTTCCCTTGTACAAATCTGTGAGAATGTTGAAACCAATTTTTTGTTTTCTCGTTTTGGGGGTCCCGACTGTAAGAGGAAATAGTTGCACAAAAAGTAGAAACATGTTTGGGTGAGCTGTAAATCTTCTTAATGTATGTGCGAGGTGAAAGACGAATGTGAGGTTACCCCCGGGATAAAACAGAAAGATACATACACACCCTAGAGGAAATCTGTACCAGAAAAATGTAAAAAAGAAACGAATAAAAAAAAAACGATGAAACAATTTAGATACAAGAAACAATCACTAAACAAGATCGCTAAAAGTCGTGCTAGAGTTGCAGGAAACAACTGCAAAAAGGGAACGGGAACGAACCCAAATCGAGAGGGCACTTGTCAGGATGAATAAGATTCGCGTCAAGTTTTCTCGAGGATTACACTTGTGAAACAGTTTTCCTAGATAGCAGATCCGGGCTTGGGCGGAGTGCTTTTCTGGAGATGATTTTCAATTAAATATTGCTTTAATGGTTTGCAAATATCTGAAACCTTGTATGGAAATCAAAATAGTTTTATCTGACAAGTTGCAAGATTTTTTTTCAATTCAATGGTTAATTATGACGAGTGATAAAAAAATGAAGTTTTCGAGAGTTGCAAACACATTTTTTTTTAACAATTCCGGAAAATACCCTTGAGAATTTATTATTACAGTAGTTTCTCGATTTTATCACTATTCGATTTTATCAATACTCGCCAAATTCACGCTCGATTTTATCACGGTTATAGTTTCGATTTTATCACGCTTTTTAAGAAATCATTCAGAAATCATTTCCAGGTCTTTAATTTTCATTCAAAAGCATAGAGCGTCTTTGTTTATGATATTTTTTATGGTTTATGTTATAGTATATAGGTATCCAATAATATGAAAATGCCATTGAACTGCTTATTTTATCTGTATAGTGTTTAAAATCGTCATTTGGATTCTAAAAACGCTTGTAATAATCGACACAAGTATTTTAACGTCCCGCTGATGCTAGGGTTCTTAGTCGCTTTAAAAAATTTAACCTTTTTTGGTTATGCAAATCCTATAAAGATGTCGGTGAATTTAAGCGTTTTTGAAAAGAGATAAGTGTCTCTGATTTCTTTGTCGAACTTGTTTATTTTAAAGGGTGGCATGCGTCATCCTTATTGGATAGTCTTTAGTATTGTCTGAATGGATAATTTTGGAAGACCAAAATGAAATTCTGCTAGCTTTGTCTGAAAATATGACTAAGATTTCTGTTTTTCTACATATAAAGACAAAAGATTATATGCCCGTAAACCAAATTTTGAGAAACACACTGTAAAAGTAAAAGTTGAGCAAATTTTAAAATATTTTTCGAATAAATATACTTTTAAGTTCATCAAAGGTGTTAAGATTAAAATATTGAAATTTGAAATAAGCAGAAAAAAATTTTTTTATGCTAATTTCTTTGAACTTTTTTTTAAAATCGAAATAAGAGATAACGACTGTTAAATTTCCATCAAAACTAAATAATTCACTTTAATTAGATGTAGACTATCAAATGGATATACAACAAGGTTTTATTTCAAGAAAGAACCTTAAAATTTGCTTTAGAGAAAAGTAATTGGAACTGAAAACGATCCTTTTGTTTAGTAGTCTTTGATAATTACGCCTTATGATCAAAATTTATTGATACAAAACGTTTACACTACTGAAAACATTATAAATTATTGATTAAAGACAGTAAAAATACTTTTTTCTACTTCAATTTTTAGTTTCGCCAAATTCACGGTTTCGCCATATTCACGGTAAAAATTTTTTTGACCGTGATAAAATCGAAAAACTACTGTAATACTAACATGTAATGAATGTATTTTTTTTTTCAACAAAACCATCACAGCGTAATAAAGTGGCTGTTTTGATACAGTTTTGAAAACAGAATCTGCAAAAAAAATTTAAAAAGTAGAAAATTCATACCAATCAACGATAAATGAATTTATTCGGAGTACCATTTGGCAATATTTACTCAAAGTTGATTAATTTTTACGCCTTGGACTAAAATGGCCACACATTTTAAAAATTCAAGTACAAAATTGAATGTAGGTAGTAACATTTTTGAAAATTTTCATGATTGAAGATATTTTTCAAGGACCTAATGTTATAAAAAAAAAACAATCATTTAATATTGCTCCAACAAAATATGATGGCACATCAAATTTTAAAAATTTTAACACTTTTTATCAACAAATTCATGTCCCAAATTAAAATTGGGAAGCATGACATGATAAGGTATATTTCATGAAGTTGAACCAGGTATTTGATTGCTGAAGAAAATATTCAGTCAGAATTTATTGATTTTTTCGGCCATCAAACATGATTCTTATCCATAAACTTGATCCAGATTTCAGTAATCAATAATTTTTGTTTGTTTAAATTATGAATGGCCTAAGAGATACTCAGCAACTTTGACTAGAAGTAAACTGTCAATATCCATCAATAATTTCATAAAAAAATTTAAGCTTCGCATTCCTATTGACTGGAAACTTCCGTGGCTCCAAAGAGATAAAAAGCTTACAAAAACCGAAAAGGTATTTGAACACTCTTGTTTTGAATGAGTTCTACAATTTTTGTTTTATTTGATATGCTAAATGTGAAAAATTCAAAATTTTGAAATTTTGAAAAAGTATTAATGGGTAAAGAAAAATTTATTCTTCATTTTTCTTCATCCATAAATTTAAAAATAGATTTCTGTCTGTCTGTCTGTTCCCTATGGACAAAGTAACTACATAACTAATGTACTCCATGCTTGACAAGTGGGTGCTTTTGATGCCTGCGAAGGTTCCTATCATGGTTTGAGACCCTCCCTCTCACTGGAAAGGTCTCTCAAAGAAAAGACATATGTTTGCATTGCTCGAGATCTAATCAAACAAATTAAACCAAAATTGGCATGGGAGGGTTTTTGGGTACGATAAACTTTTCTAAAAATAGTTGGTGGGGAGGTAACAAGGAGGGGGTGGCTTCAAAACATGGTTTTTAGCATAAATCGAGTGTTTTTCAAGCAATAGAAGTAATATTGTAAATCAGAAGTTGTTTGAGTACGAATAGTTTGAGACCCTACCTTTCATCTTGAACATTTATGAGACAAATTGAGAAAAATGTGATATAATTGCTGAGCCCTTTCAGCGTTGAAAGAAGAAATGTAACAGAAAAATAAACATTTTTTTCATTATTAACGATAAACTCATTCAGATATTAAGTTTAAAAAATAAGCTAAAATCATCTTTGTAGTGCAACTCGAAACTTCAGTTACAACTCTCAATTTAAAGCGGTTGCTTCCAAATTATGTTTAAATTTGATTTATTAAGATGCCTATAAAAATTAAATTGCTTCACCAAATTTAATTTATTTTTAGAAGGTGTAGCAATGCACACCAGGCCTCAAGTCTATATAATAGAAATGAATGTCTGTCTGTGTATCTGTTCACAATAGACTCGAAAACCTCTTTACCAATTTATGTAAAATTTTGTATATAAGAGTTTATTAGGCTGTAGGTGGTTTCTGTAATACTTTCCAACCCACTAAAAGAGATGAGACTACCGTACAAAATCAATATGAAATATGGCATTAGCTATACCATTTTTAAGCAATGCCCATCAAATTTTCTACTAATTAAAATTTCTTTATCTTGTAATAATTTAGTAATTTAAGGACCAACTTTGAAATGTTCAGAGAATTAACTGGATTGCAACCCTGCAGCCATTATTGATTTTTTGAAAGGGAAAAGGGGGTAATCTGTAAAATCCTAATAAAATGTTATAGTAATCGATCGAATTTTAAATTGTTTTTATAATACTATGTACACATTCAAATTTAAAGTAATAAGCAGATTGAAAATATTATAAGACTTTTACGTTTCTGTACAGGGAAGTGTAAAATAATCAAAAATATGACAAAATTCGGATAATTATCGAGAGATGTTCATAAAAAAATCTACGCATATAAAACTTTTGTCATGATTAGATGTTTGATTGAAATGGCCAACATGTTTTGTAAAATTAAATTACTTTCTAATTTTTGAAAGTCCCTTCTCTTTTTCCAAAAGTCAGATTTTGAAGTAAATAAAAGTTACAGATAATAGAAGATCCACTGCATTGAAAAATATTTTGTCCTCATTCACAAAGGGTTGGTGAATGTTATGACAATTTTTATGAAAAAGACCCTTCCGTTTTTGAAAAAAAAGAAACTTCTCACACGAATTCCACATGAAATATGGCACTAGTCGAATCACTTCAAAGTGAATTTCTTTAAATTTTGATTAAAAACAAGTTTTTACATGATGAAAAAAAGTTTTTATCCCAAACCATTCCCTTATAAAAAAATCTCTGTATTAATTCGTCGAATAAATTGTATGGTATTCGATTGAAATTGCTCACAAATAACATAAAATGTAAGCGGTTTTTAAAATTTATTTTCAAAAGTTAAAACACTGCATCATTTTCACTTTTTTTTTGAATTTTTAAGGCGGCTCAAAATCTCTAGTGTTCTTAAAAATGAATTCAAAGTAAAGCAATTTGAAAAAAAAAACCAGCTGGTACCTTGAAGTTTGAAATAACCAATTTTTTATCGATACTGAGAATCCCTTAGATCTTAGATTAAAGAATAACAGGCCAAAAATAGATTACACACAACGAAAATGATAAATTTACATATGTTTTCTAAGAAACAACGATCATTTAAAAATTCAGAAACTAACTAAATTACAATTTTATTTGTATACTGAAAATTTCAACAAATTCAACTAATTTTGACTTTCTGCAAGGGACTTATTTTTTAATGAAGAAAATAACTAGTCAAGTAATAAATTATGAAACTTTTTCGACATAAATATACAAAAATGCAAACTGAAAATAAGCTTTCATTCCACAAAGTTATCTTAGGTAATCTTTTTGTGAAGTTTGAACAATTTTTGGATGTTGCTGCAAAGCACAGTGGGTCAGCTTGTTTATGATGAAAGAGATTGAACCGAACTATTCTTTTTTCATATTAAAAAAAAAGAATCTTTTCACTCTCTGGTGCCACTTTTGAGATCATAAGAATTTTAATGAACCAAGTATGCTTTTCATTGACACATTATTTAAAATTATAGGAATCGAAATTTAAAAACTAAAAATTTCATTAAAAAGTATAATTTTTTTTGAGTGCCTATAAGGATCAAATAAAAAACATTTCGTTTCTAAAAATATTCGAATGTCATGAAAAAACTCTCGAACTAATTTTTTTTCATAGCTTAAAAAAAGGTTTCACAAAATACTTTTAGTTATTTCCAATTATGAAATATGAAGAAACCTTTCATATTGCTGTAACTTAAGTTGTCAAGTCGATTATTTAAAAAAAAAAAAATCCTAAAATTGAGATATTATATGAATTGAAATTGGAAAAAAAAATTTTTCAATTGAATCAAAGCAATCGAAAAATTCCTTTTAATTCAACCACGGTAACGTGGTTAAAATTAAATGGAATCTTTCGATTGCTTTGATACAGTTTAATCATTCAACCAAGTAGGCTCACAACACAACAGGATGATCTTTTCAATTTAAAAAAAATCAAATCAGTTCTTGAAACTTGAGATCATGTAAAACTCTACTGACAATTCTAGAAACAAAAACCAAATTAAAGAACCAGTAATATTTTTCTAATTTACAAAATATATTCAAGTTATATAATCAATATATTATTTCTTCCATATTTAAAAAAGAAAATTAAATCCAATCACTCTCTAGAGTAAACCTTCATATCATTAGAAATTCCTTGAATTAAATGTAATTTCTATCTGTAGCAAGATTTAAAAATAATGGAAACGAGTTCAAAGATTAAATAAAAAAATTTCATTAAAAAAACTTAAAATTCTTCGAGTGCGTCCAAGCATTAAATTTAAAATCTTTTTTAAAAGGTTTTCAACTGTCTTGAGAAAAGTTTCAAATGATTGTTTTTTAAGTTGATTGCTGGGTTAAAAAAAAACCTTATAATAACTTCTATTGATAAAAAATGAAGAAACTTGAAATCAAAGAAACTTTTCATTTTGCTTTAATCATTTGAAAGAAATAGTCGAGTTGATTATTTTAACAAAGCCCGAAATTATGATATAAAATAAATTTAAGTTAAATAAGAAATCTTTCGAATTTACAAAATAAATACAATCAGTTCTAAAAAATTTAATCATGTTGAATTCTACATACAATTCTAGAAACAAATACATAGTTAAAGAACCCAAATCATTTTTCTTATTTAAAAAATCAATTGAAGTTTTTAAATTGTGTACTGTTTCTTCCATATTTAAAAAAGAAAATTGAATCTGAATTGAATAATTTCTGATTGTAGCAAGATTAAAAAATATTGGAAACGAGTTCAAAGATTAAAATTAAAAATGTTATTCAACAAGGAATATTTTTTCGAGTCCCTCGAAGGATTAAAGTTAAAACATTTTTTTTTTAAAATATTTTGAATGCCCTGAGAAAAGTCTCAAATAATTTTTTTTTGTTTAGTAAAATTTAACAAATAATCCTTCAATTATTTTCAATGAAAAAATAAGAAGACACTTTTCATTAAGCTGAAACCACTCATTTAGAAGAAGTTGCCGAGTTGATTATTTCTACTAATCCCCTGATTGAGATATTATATGAATTGAAGTTATATGAAAATTGTTTTCTTTTAACAAAAAATTCTTTTAGTGCTTGAACAATTTTATCATGTAAAATTCTACTTACGATTAAAGAAACAAATACTTAGTAAAGAACAAAACACATTTGACCAATTTTTAAAATCAGTTATTTAATTGTATATTATTTCTTTCATATTAAGAAGGAAAAAAAATGAATCCAATCACTCTCTGGAGCCACTATAAAGATCATAAAATTTCCTCGAATTAAGTTGGGTTTCTGTTTGTAACAAGATGTTAAAAAATTGGAAACGAATTCAAAGATTAAAATTAAAAATTTCCTTGAAAAAATAAAATTTCTCCGAGTGCTTCTAAGGATGAAATTTGAATCCTTTTCGTTAATGATTTCAAATGTCCTGAGAAAAGTCTCAAATGATTTTAATTGAAAGTTAAATAAAGGTCAGCAAAAAACCTTTTTATTATCTTCAATGATAGAATATGGAGATACTTTTAGTTGGCTGTATTCATTTGAAAGAAGTTGTCAACAAATCCCAAAATGAGAAGAAATATAAATTATAGTGAAAGAAGAAATCTTCTCAATTAACAAAAAAAATTTAAACAGTGCTTGAAAAATGTTACCAAATTAAATTCTACCAACATCTTAAGAAAGAAATACCTAGTTAAAGAACCGAAAACATTTTACCAATATTGAAAATCAAATCAAGTGATTAGATTGTTTACTTTTTCTTCCATATTAAAAAAGAAAATTGAATCCAATCACTCTATGGAGCCACTTTTAAGGTCATAAGCATTTCCTTGAAATGAGTCTGGTTTCTGTTTATAGCAAAATAAAAAAATATTGGAATCGAGTCCAATGATTAAAATGAAAAACTTCATAGAAAAAGTAAAATTTCTTTAAGTGCTTCCAATGATTCAATTTAAAACTCTTTTGTATTTGTTTTCAAGTATCTCGAGAAAAGTCCCAAATAATTATAAGAGATAAGGGATAACATAAATCCTTTTTATTATTTTCAAGGATAAAAAAACAGAGATATTTTTCATTTTGCCGTAACCACTTGAAGGAAGTTGTCAAGTTGATTATTTCAACACATTCCAGAATTTAGATTTAAAATAAATTGAAGTTAAAAAATAATTCTTTTCAATTTAAAAAACAATAATCAGTGCTTAAAAAATGTAATCATGTACGATTCTACAAACAATTATAGAAACAAATACTTCGTGAATGAACCAAAAACATTTCACCAATTTTTAGAATCAATTCAAGATATTCGATTGTTTACTCTTTTTTCCATATTTAAAAAAAATGAATCCAATGACTCTCTGGAGCCACTTTAAAAATATTCGAAAGAATTTCAAAGAATAAAATTAAAAATTTCATTAAATAAGAAAATTTTTCCGAGGGCCTGCAAGGATTTAATTTGAAATCTTTTTCTAAATGTTTGAAAGGTCTTGAGAAAAGTCTGATTTCTTTAAAAGTTTAATAAAGTTCTACAAGAGTCTATTTTCATTGATAAAATATGAAGTTGCTTTTCATCATCCTGGAACCATTTAAAAGAAGTTGTCAAGTTGATTGTTCTATCAAATCCCAAAATTGAGTTTTAATATGAATTGAAGTTGCATAAGAATTCTTACAAATTTACAATAAAAAATTCAATCAGTGCTTGAAAAATGTGATCTTGTTGAATTCTTCATACAATTATGGAAACAAATCCCTAGTTGATGAAGAATCGTTTTATTAAAAAATAACAAAACACGACTAAATTCATACAGTTGTGTTTTAACAAAGTTAATCTTGTTCCGTTGTCAATTATAATAAATCTTTATTCTTGAAATGTTAAGTTTATGTTGTCAAAAAAATGATTTGACAAAGAGAATCATTTTATTGGTCAAAAGCTGATGAACATTTTTTTTAAATTCAGTTATGTTTTCCATTTCCAGGCCAGATACAGCTTAAATTTTTAAGTATTTATTTGCTAAAATTTGTTTTGTTCGCTCATTTTCAAACAAGTTATTTTTAAATATTCTGATGCAGTTCATTGATTTTATTTATTTTATTCGAGAAATGATTAAAATGCCTTCTTAGATTCTTTTAAAAGTCGTCACCTTATTCACAAACCCTCCTGTTTTTGACAAGTTCTCATTTTACGTTGTTCAGTAAGAGCTGGTGTCTGGATAAAGTGGTAAAAGTTTTGACATTTTGAAAATTTTACCATGCAAAAATGTTTTCAAGATCTTTGGGCGTTGTATTTTTTTACAGCACTGTTTCTATTTCAGCCGTATATGATACAAATATAGCTATTTATTTTTGCATCACAGCATGTGAAACTACAACACGTGTTGTTAAAAAACTTGAAGGCCACAGATCTTGAAAATGTTTTTGCATGGCAAAATTTTCAAAATGTGTTTAAAGTGGCAAAATTTCTACCACTTTTTTCCAAGACCAGTGAACTTGCTTTTAGATGAACAACAGTTGATTTTTTTTTCAGTTTGTTTAGTGATTTCAAAATGATCGATAGAGTCTTGCACAGAATAACAGAATTGAGTTCATTTAAAAGTGGGGCCCCATAAATATACCAATATACTGTAGCCTAATTTGTTTGTCTTGGAATATTTTTGCAATTTTTTTTTATTTAAAAAACTATTCGAAGGAATTCTTCTCTTATCTTTTTTTTTTCTTTTCGATTGGTTTTTAAAAACAAAACAAAAGAAATAGCTTTAACATGATTGAACATTGAACATGATGAATCATCTCCCAGAAAAGCACCGTCTCGTCAAGCCAAAAAAAAAAAAACTAAACAAGGTAGCAAATTTGTAGTCAAAAACTGTTGAGAAAACGGAATCTCGAATGTAGTAAGAACCTGATGCAAGAACACGACAAGAGGTGCCTCTAACTAATGGGCAAACACATTCTGACCGAACCCCTAAAATTTTCCGAAACCCCTAGAGGCAGAGCTAGAAACGGGGGAGGGAGGGGTTTTTCAAAACAGGAAAATAAGACAATGTTAAAATTGCACTGTGTCGTCACCGGATCTGGCACCTAGACGGCCAAACAATACAGG
Source organism: Uranotaenia lowii (assembly GCF_029784155.1). Taxonomy (NCBI): domain Eukaryota; kingdom Metazoa; phylum Arthropoda; class Insecta; order Diptera; family Culicidae; genus Uranotaenia; species Uranotaenia lowii. Next base: position 69,075,853 of record NC_073693.1, on the reverse strand, counting down.
AGCAGCCAGCCCTTTTCTTTGGTATTTTGTTTTTGTTTTTCTTTTGCTATGTTTACTGTTGTAACAAAAGATAGGATCTCGAGAGGAAATTCATACATATAAAACTAGAAAGACATAAACATTCATAAAAGACACATACACCCATGGATGGACACTTACAAACAAACGAACACACACAAACTCACTTAAACGAGCGAGAAATTTTCCACAGCCCAAAGGTTTTCGGTTTGAAGAGGTGTGGTTTCGTTGCAGAAATGTTACAAGATGCCCCCAACTGAGACTCCAACAACGGAAAAAGAGGGGTGATGCAGCTCGAAAAAACAACACCCACACCTAAGAAGGAAAAGCAGAAAAAGGGACAACTTCTCCTAGCAACGAGAAGCCATTTCCGCGTTTAATTTGTACATGAGAAAGTTTAATAGCGTTTAAAATATCACTACACACTGGAGAAGGACGACGGTTTGTTGGAAGAGAGAATTTATGGAAGAAGGATGTGGAAATTGTTGGTTAAGGATGTTGCAGGTTATTGAAGTAGGAAGTTTGAGTGATTGAAACATCCCTCAACAAATGGAAAGGAATGGACAGGTAAGGTCGGTCGGGTTTTTCTTATTTCCAAATTTTTGTTCAGTTTTGAAAATATAAGTTGTGTCTGAGACAAAACAGTATTGGTTCATGGAATCCTTTCCTTACTTTTTTATTTAAGGTTTGAAATACTCACAATCACATAAAATTTTACATGAAATAAAATTCAGCCAATTTTGAGATAATTTTTAATTACTTCTTTATTTAATTAAGGGTTAAAGGAGGATCTTAAACAAAATCAGACAAAAAAAAATGGAAACAAACTTTTTCCCCAAGTATATAATGAATTATTTTGACAACAACAATTCCGTGATTTTGTTCAAAGTTAAAAAAAATGTTGTCTGGGATTGACAGCACATTCACTATGGTCATTTATGAGCATTGAGCTTTGACAAATTACGGCGCCGGCCATGCCCTAGTGGTCAAATCATAGATTTTAAAGGAGTTGAAGCGATGAAGAATAATGTTGTGCTTTACGATCGAGTTACCTCTGCATAAGAGTGCCCCAAATAACCCGAGTTTTGAAGAAGCTATGCGCTGCAGGCTTCAATTGATCCTAAGTCTTGTACAAGATCTCATGCCAAATTTGGGTCAGATCGGATCACGGAAAGGGTTCGCACAATGAGCCTGAAGTTTGTATGGGATTTTGAGACATTTTGTTAGGGAGGAACCTGAAAACCAGTTTTTCATGAATAAGTTTGGCCCACTTCGGCATGTTTCTTTTGAATACGGGTTTTCTTGAAGCCTAAATTATCACAAGTACTTCATCCGAAGACATTTCGATTAGGGTAAGGATAAAAAAAAGTTATGAGGTTTCAAAAATGTGCAAAAATGGCAGATATCCATCACCGTTCAAATGCTGCGTCAAAATTTTCGAGGCAGTGCCTCATTAGCATCATCTTTAAAAAAGTTAGTCCATTTTTGAAGCCTAATAACTTTTTTTTTTATCATAACTCTTATCGAAATGCAGTATTCCGATAAAATAGTTTTCGTAATCTAGGCCTAAATAAAAAACATATTCAAGAGAAATCGGCTAAAGGGGATCAACGTTATTGATGAAAAACTGATTTTTAAGGTTTTCCCAAAAAATGTCTCAAAATCCCATACAAACTTCAGGTTCGTTGAGCGACCCATTCCCGTGATCCGATCTGGCCCAAATTAAGCATGAGATCTTGTACTAGGCCAAGGATCACTTTTGATTGAAATTTTTCGAAATGGGAGTCCTATGGTTATTTTTTATCGCATTTAACTATTCTGATTTTTTACATTTTTTTGTGATTGACAAACTTTTAATGAGTTCCTATATTTAAACTTTTTTTATACTGCAAAAAAAATTCTATTTATGATCCTGAAAAGAGTGGAATTCAAGCAAAACTAATATTTTGGCCGATTTTTGTTTTTCTTAAATACATATAAACGTAGAAATACAAATGCAAAAAATGACATAAACATTATTTTATTTAAATTAAATATCATTTAGAGAAGGAGTCAATCAGGAACATAATTAAAATCACACAATAGAATTGCAAATCGCTTAATACGGAACTTATTGATAACGCTATAACCAATCCATCGACGTGAAAGTTGCCAACTAATTGTTTAAACATATTGTTTTTGGACCGTTATCCGATAGTGTTTGTGTCGATTTTCTGATTGCAATTTATGAAATATTAACTTCTAGGAATATACTGAAAACTGAAGGAAACTTAGCTGCGGGCTTCCATTTTCCATCAAGATTCTTCCGAAAAATTGATCATATTGAAGGCCTGGCCTTGGACATCACAACTACAAGACTGGTCTTTCTTTCAATACCCTTTATAATTTAAGTTCCTATCGGAAATGAAAATAACAATTTATAAGAGCAAGTTCGCTGGTGTTGGGAAAAATGGTAGAAAATTTTACACTTGTAGCACATTTTTAAAATATTACCATGCAAAAATATTTTCAAGACCTTTGGGCGTTGTATTTTTTTACAGCACTGTTTCTATTTCAGTCGTATGTGATGGAAATATTGCTATTTTTGCATCACAGCATGCGAAAGTACAACACGGTTTTTTAAAAAAAAAACTTGAAGACCACAGATCTTGAAAATGTTTTTGTATGACAAAATTTTCAAAATGTGCTAAAAGTGTCAACATTTCTATCACTTTTTCCCAACATCAGTGAACTTGCTCTTATATTGATACGAGATGAAACATGTTTCACATCCTTCTAATCCAACGCCTGCTTCACTTCCTTTTTGAGAACGAGTGAAATAAATAAGAAAAAAAAATACTGAAACAAACCTCCAGGCAGCATTTGTATGAAAATTTCTACTAAATCGAGATTTTTTCCTCATTTCTGAATTTCCCAAAACTCCGTTTATTTATTTAAATTCAATTAAGATGTTTCAAATGAAAAAAAGTATTGAAACCAATACGAAGTACATGGCACAATTTTTGAACAAATAATTGAAAAAAAAATCGTAAGCAAACACTTTTTAATGTTCAAAAAAAAAATACTTTGTTTATTAGTTGAATTTGTGATCGCGAATTTCTCAAAATTGCTGATGAAGTTGTCCTAAATCAGCGAAAATGTTTTTCACCAAGGAGTAAAATCCACCAAAACTCGACAAAACTTTAACCAAATATGATAATTTTGAGCGATTTCGAAAAAGATGCTTCAGACAACAGAAACCTGAGCAATAAATTTTATAATGTTTATATGAATTTTGAAAACTAAAAGTTTAGAAAAATGGCAAAAATCTCCGCATGTTTCTACTACAATCGTTAGAAATATAATCGTTTCTAAGTTTTCGAAATAATGTTGTGGCCTTTGAAAAGTAATTAATCGCATTTGATGTATTTTAACTTCCGAAAAATTTGGATATGAAATTGCAGGCATCCTGAGCCTCCATTTTTATTCTATTCATATTGATCGTAGGTTTTAAGATAACATGTATTCAAAGTGACTAAGGGAAAAGTTGCATTGCAAAAAGTAGACGATAAAGGGAAGACTTGATCTCATTTTCTTGCTTTCCTCATATCTTTTTGAAAAAAAAATAGCAATTTACAGTGTTTTGCTTTTTCTGACAGCATTAAATTTCAAATTTATAATTAGAACGATACTTGTAGATGAATAATAAGGAGCATTTTCGCAGAACGAAAAAAAGGGATGTTTTTATAGTTAAACGACACAAGATCGTTTAGCTACGGGACCCAAACCTCAGGCAAAATTCAACTAAATTGAAAAATGCAAGTTCCATTGACTTTTTTTGTTCATCATGAACAGTTTTTATTCACAATTTTTAAATGTAGTAACAGAGAATTTTATCTACACCACAAATATCATCGCACACTTTCAGGCGAAAGAATTTTAAGACCATTTTTAAGGTACTTAAAACAAAAAAATTGATTGATAAATTTGTCAAAGTTTTTGGAAAGGAATTTAAAATCTCGTGCTTAGCGATGATTACGAGCTTTTTGAAAGAAAAATACATGTTTTTCAATTCAAGGAATCAATCGAACCAATTACGAAAACTTAACAAAAAAAATCGTTTAAAGAGTTCAGAATTTTCCTTTGCATTAAAAATATGGCATTCCGAAGTATTTGTTATACTCTAACGATTGACATGTGGGAATGAATATTTTATATACAACTTGTTGAAATCGTTTGAAAGTAAATAAAAAAGTTTTCTAATGATCATTTTGTTAAATTTTTCAACAATAGTTCAATGACTCATAAAATCGATTTATTCAATTTTGTTGAGTCACAGGCAAAGTTGTTTTGCTCAATTTGGCATATTTTTCCAGCTTAAGGATTGGCACATTTTTCCAGCTAAGGAATCAAGTTTCCTAACTCTACCTTATGTATACAAAATTAACGGTAGAGACCTTATGAAGGCTTGGATAAAATCATTTAATTCATATAAAAAAATCAACTTATGCTTTCCAGAAACATGACATTACACTGATCTCGAATCCAAAAAAAGATTTAAAAATCGTTTGTTGTTATTACAAATTTATAGGTAGAGAAAGTTGGTGTTTATTGATGTAACGAATTATAAAGAAAAAAAAATTTTTTTCAACACCATCTGAAGAAAGTAATCTATGAGAAATGAAAATCTTTTGTATGGAAATCTTCGTAAAAATATGAAATTCCATTACATGTGGTTATGGAATTAAAATTTTTTGAAGATTTTAGTTTTAGAAGTGCAAATAAAAAGTTTTAAAGAATCACAATTTTTCACTATGTTCAGACATCTGGAAAAGTAGATACCCCAATGTACCCTACTCTCTTTCTTACTCAATCATCTCAATAAGAGTCGTAGCCTTCCGACACAGAAAATGCTTCTTGCCAAGAGAAGCATATTCAAAAGTTATTTTCATTTTACTAAGACATGTTTTTTTTTATTTTACCGTACTTTTTAGCTAGCGTTTGGTAATGTTTTCGTACGAAAATCTTCCACTTTTACACAGTGCGGTGAACAGTGGACAAAACTCTAAAATATTAAGTACTTTTTAATCTTAAACCAAACTTTTCCAATTGAATGGAAACAGGTTGAATTTTCATGAACGGACATGCTTTTGACATAGTTCTGCTTCCTACACTCACTGAATTGTTTACAAATTGATGCATAAACGAGGCGAGATAATTTTTTTTTTTCAAAATTTGTTCTGAAAGTTTTGTTTATTATTGACAGGTATTGCAATAAATCAAATTCTTCGCTCTTTAATTTGAAGAATTCAACTAAACGCTTGTTGTGCAGTATTTTTTTAGGTGAGAAAAATAGTTTTTGCTACCTGGTTATTTACATTTATTTTTAAAAGTTTCATCGATACATTTTGCACAACTTTAGCTAGTCAGAAAAAAATTGCGTCAAAAGACTTCTCGACCACTTTTTATTGAAATGCCAAAGAATTTTATCTTGAGCACCCACTATGCATGCTGAATTGCGTATTTTTGATATTAGCAATTTAGGAAGGCATCATTTTACACCACAGGAATGAAAACTTTTAAAAAACGGACCACTTTAGAAGAACGAAAACTTTTCTCAACTCAAGATAACTTTTCTACTTGAACAAAATTGTAAATGATTTTGAATTCAAAAAAATATATGGTTGAGAATTTGAAATCTCATAAAAAGTTCTCTGAAGCTTTGCGATTCAAATTTTTGAAATACTTGGAGTTTAGATAAAGCATACCGGTGCCCATAAAAAGCAAATTTTTGTATTCAATTACTTTCTAAGTGTAACATTATCAGTAGCAAACATTTTCCTTCATGAAAGCAAATGTTTGACAAATAAATGGGATCTTTCATAAGTAATGTTTCTAGATTGCCTAGTTTAACTCGGGTTTACCGGATAATTGATTCAAAATTTTGGAACACTCTGGACCATCATGGTTGCCCAGATTTAATTGAAAAATGACTGGACTTTACCCGGATGTATTCACTATATTTGGAAAATTAAACAAAAAAAAACAAATTGTGTTGAATTTTTTTTAATTGTGCCCCTAAAACGAAACTTTTTGAGCAAGTTTTATCAAAATAATCATTAAAGTTTTTTGGAAGCAAAAAATACGATTTTAAATCTCTCGATGATTTTTAATAAAAAAAATTTTTTTCTTGATTTTTGTTCAAGTAATTTTTGAGTTTTCCCCGAATATTGCCTGGATTTTTGGTCGTCCATTTTGAAATCATATGCTCGGATTTTACCTGGTTTTTGTATCAAGTTGCTAGGATTTGTACAGCCTGGATATATTCTGATAAAATTCACCGCACTGTAAATCGTTGGATTTCTGAATAAAAAAATTTCCCACAAAACCCCACTTCAATTTTTGCTTGAAATCTCAACTATAGTCTGACTCATCTAAGGTTGACTACTGCAAAACTTCGAATTTAAAAAAAATTTAGTCCACATTTTCCAAAATTTTGCCAGTTTAGACAAAAAATTTCAACAATTAAAAGTGAACATCAACAAATATAAAAAAAAACTAGCAAACATGAAGTGCATCAGAAATGATCACGTAAGTCGTTAACAATGGTGTTGAGAATCGCAATTCCAACTGCATAGTCAAAAGATCGTATAAAATGTCGTTTATAAATTTTGATATGATTTTGCTTCCGTTCGGGCTTTAAGTGAAAAAATTATCGTCATGTTCTCTCTGCAATCAGCAATGCAACTAGATGGCTTAAAAACAGATGAGAATTGAGTCATATCGACCAATGAGAGAACTGGAAATTATTGTCGCTGGCAACGATTTGAAGGCTATGAGAGCAAAATCTTAAGCTCTCTTGTATTCTTCCCATAGGAACGAATAAGTATCGGATAGCGCCCAATTGGTGTAGTTTTTGTCGCTTTAGAAAGAAATTAAATTTATGTATATTGCTTCAATATTGGTAGGTCAATGCTGTTTTAACAACTTTCATACCATCATTCTATAATAAGGTTGCCAGAATTTTTATAGCACGTATCTGGACCGAACATCTGATTTCAAAATTATCGACCAAAAATTCTGGAAATATCCAGGCAAATTGAATAAATACGCCCGGGCAAAATCCAGGTGAAACCCAGCAAAATTTGGGAATTTTTCAATGATAACCGGGCAACCAGGTCGAACCGGACTTTTTCAAATTTTGTATTAAATATCCGGGCAAAACCTTTTTCTTTAATGTACGTACATAGATGTAACGTTTATCAAAACAGCATCAGAATATAGCTACAAAAATGTGTGCTGGGAAGAAACTCGATAGTTTCATAAAATATGGAAATTTTGCTCTAAATTATTTGAAAAAACTGTTTTTTTTTATTAATTTTTATTGAAACAAAAAACATGGTGTGAATGTTGCTTGCTATGTAAAATTTGAAGCTATAAAAAAAATATTACAACTGAAATGTTTAAGGTACATAAAGTAAAGATTGTTATAAAGATGCACTACTTTGGTCTTATTTGAACAAAAAATAGTAAGGTACCTATTATGAACATTTTGAAATTGAATTGATTTTCTAAATATACACTGGAAATCTCAAAAGCATTCGGATAATATGTAGTGTGATATTTCACCATACATGGAGACCGTGAAAAATTCTCTGAGCAAGTTTAAATGCAGTTTAGATAAAACTTTTCTGAAAGGCCGTTGAAAGGCTTACTTGAAAAAAAAAATGTTTCAAAATCAAATATCTTTTACAACAAGACCATCGAAAGACTTCACGATGATGATCGCATGATCAAAAAATATCTCTCTAGAACTGGGCAAATAGAAAAGTGCCAAGTAACTCAATTGTGCCCGGTGTGATTTCTTAACGAAAAATATCCCGAAAGTAGAAACATGCCAGTGATGATAAATAATTGCTTTTTCGCCAAGTTATGAGTTCGATAACCTTAATCAAACTGTATTTAAAAGGATCCAATCAATAAATTGTTATTAGTTCTCGCTGTTTACTCCGCATTCCATTAAACGAAACCAAAATTTCGCAATCTTAAGAGAATATTCTATCCATTCATTAAAAAAATTGGAACAATATTTTAAAACAAAGAAGTTGTCCCCCAATTGAACAGTCACACTTACTTTCCCATCTTCCGAAAACGGATGATCAGCTCGTTGAAACAAAAATTGCTTTCCTTTCCGGAAAAATGCTCCGAAAAAAATTCTGCCCGGAGATGAATCCATTCAACAAGACAAGTCAGAATCCTATCAAAACCCGTTCCTGAATGAAATCGCAATTGCAGTGTGCTCCAGAAAACCTTTGCAAATTGTGGTGTCTTGCTAGCCAGTAGAGTGTTGCGTGTCTACTAGCAGCAGCAGTGCAAGAATTCGGGGAAGGTTAGCGTAATTTATTCATCCAGCATCGGCCAGCACTGGAGCTGAAAAACACTAGAAGTATCATCGGAAACGAATCTTGAATCAGCAACATGCTTAGTAACTAGTTATGTTATCCAGGGTAAAATGTGAGCTTAAATTTTCGGCATTTCTTGGGCTGCTGGAGTGAAAAGGGGAATGTCTTGAAGGTTCGAGAATTTATTGCTTGACATTTCCGATGTAATTTAAGATGAAATGAAATTTCTTCGTCTGTTAATCTGGTTAAGTAACAGGGATGCATCCGCCAGGAGGAAAGAGCGTTGATACATGCAATCTTTCTGCCAAGTTCATGTGTTGCTTGAACAATTTTTCAGTAAGGTATTTCAATTTGATCCCTTCAAAAAATCTAGTGAAATATGCATAATACCTATTTGACAAATAGTATTTGTTTTTTAAGTCAAATATTTGTTTTGCAAAAAAAAACATCGACAAAGCTGTTGACATTTAAGCTCCGGTGAATCAACACACATGACTATTGGGCGAAAACTTTCATCCATCGATCTCAATTACTGACGACGTCTGAGGGTCCTTCCGAAAAGGCAAAGCAAAACTTTTTGGTAAACAAATTATTTATACTCTATGGGCTAGCCGGAGTTTGGCTAGCCAAACAATGAAAAGTACTGAGCAAAGAGCTCAATTTCAACACATCCGACCACAACATCCAGCCTCAATTCTGCCAATGCTGATGGAACATTCTTGGAATAGGGGTGTTTGACCCGAAACTGAGGGGTAATGCAAAACCACAACTTTTCCCTTCCGGGCAAACAGAAAAATGGTTGGTTTCGGGTTTGCAGCTCGGTTGTATTTTAATTGAACAGTGATTTGCGAAAACCATAACAAAAAGTTTAAAGGTGATCGATTACAGAATAATTTTTTAGTTCTATTTTTGGTTACAGTTTCCAATTTTTATTTCTTTCTTTAAAGTTTTGTTTAAAATTAACCTGACCGGCCAGAGTTGTTTGAAGATCAACGCAAGCTGAATATTTAAAATCTTGTTTTAAGCTAGCTAAAATTATTTATCAGAAATATACACAAGAAACAGGCTATCTGGTACAAGTAAAAATCATCAGATCAAAAAGTGTGATACTCCCTAGGAAGAATGACGTTAAAACAAAAATCCAAAAGAGAAAAAGATATACTAGTCAAGAGATTGTATCCTAAACTGACATAACGAACAGAGAGGAAAAAAAACAGATTAAAACATACAGAAACCCCCCAAAGTAGGTTTATCGGTAGTTGAAAAGTGAGACAAATTTTTGAGCCTTGTAAATAAAATGGTTGAACGGACAAGAAAAAAACGAAACTAGTGAAATTGTATATTATACTGAAAAGAAAAAAAAAACCTTCTGGTTAAAAAAACTACATTTAATTAAGTTGTAAGAAATTTAAAAGATTTTTTGTCTCCGAACCAAAATGGGACTTTTTTGGTTGGAGAACAAGAGGAAACAAAAAAAAAGACGAACCATTTCGCAGTATCAATCATCGACTGCGGAAGCAAGTAGTTTAAGAGTGCACTAGAACGAAAAAGTAAATAATAAAAAGTTTATATTTCAAAAGTAGCTGATAGAGTTATGATCATTGTTGAGAAACTATATCGTTAAATAAATTTACAATAAATCCGATTCAATAAAAAAAACTAAACTAAGTTTTGGCTATGCGAAGGTAAGGTAAGTACATAAAGCATAACTTATCGACCGATTTTGAATCGTACTTTGAGACTTCCAAAAAACCTTTCATGATTTTTTTCATAAAACTTGCTCAAAAACTTTCGTTTTGGAGGCATTCGTTGTTTTTTTCTCTGTTTGATTTGCCAAATGAAGTGAATAAATCCGGACAGAATCCGGGCCGGACAGTTCTCAAATTTTGTATTGAATATCCGGGCAAACCCGGATTAAACCGGGCATTCTGACAAATGAAATGTAAGGAGTATATTTGCAAAAATGCAATATTTTGTTTTGAAAATAACTTTTGAATGCTTGGATGGAAATTGATGAAATTTCAAGTGAAGCTTCCTAGTAATGTAATGTGCAAATTTTCGTGACGTTCTGTCAGTGGTTTTTGAGATATCGTCCGAAGAAGAAGTTCATCGACTTTTATTTTTGAGCGCCATACATAATGCTTACTATAATCCGCCCTTTTTCCAAATTCATGGCTTTTTTATTGATTTTTTTACTATATTTGACCATACTATATTTACTATATTTGAACATACTTGACTTTAAATCACTCCACTGCTGTTTTAGAATAATTGCATCATTTCAGTTATAACCAAACATATTTAGTATCAGCTTTGTGGGATTTAAAGAGGTGTTACTCAGGGAAAATCGTCACATTTGGAGAAAACTTTCTTTGTATATTCAGCCATTCATTGTGCCAATAATTATGTAACACTAACTGATTTGCAGCTTCCACAGATCGTCAGCCATCTCAAGTGTTGTACATCATTTTTTTTCTTATTTCTGCTCTTTGTTCATCTCAGGAACATCCAAGTGAAACTATTCAATAAAAAATTTCTGGCTGGAAACCTGCCAGATGCCCTCTAAAGAGTTTGTATCGCTGTCCTTTACGAAATTATTTAAAAATATCTCCCCGCTAGTGATTCCAATATGTTGCGCACGATTTGACCGCCTTATTTTATTTGTTTTAACGGTGAGAATATTTTTAATTTTGCAGAAATTGCACTTCCTTAATTAAATTTTTTTTGCGCTTGATAAAATCTCTCATATTCCCCACCTTCATGGAATCAATCATCTTTACTTCAAGAGTAGTGAATGAATTAGCACACTTTTAGATCCTCTAGAATTCCTTAAACGATTTAACATATGAACTTTTGTAGAATAGTTGATTTCCAGCTGTTTCAGAGCCTCCCATTGGGGCTTTACTGAATAATTTGTGATCCTGCCAAAAAATTATTCAGTGACCTTCAGTATTGGATATCTCAGTAACTACTTGAGAGAACGTCAAAAAATGTGCACATATATGCATTACACTAGTAGGTAGCTTCGCAAAAATATCATTAATTTTCATTCATGCATGCAGAAGTTATTCACAAAATAAAGTATTGCATTTTTTTTTCGAATACACTCCTTTGTTTCCAAAAGTTGTACTACTGTTCTGTCTTCTTTATCAGAACCATTCTGTATATTTCGATTTCACGATTGTCATAAGATTTTTAATATTTAAAATTCATGGTAGTTTGCTTATAACATTGTTTGAGCAAATCACTTTTCAAAAATATATCACAAATATTTCCTCAGTGTCTGTTTGTGGTCTTATTGTTATACTATTATTTTTTCATTTATTATCAATCTTAAAACATCTTTCAGTGCACTCTACAACGTGTTCACTCATAAGTAAGTACTGATTTTCGTTTACTCTAAAAATTTTCGGACGTGAAATAGTATTCATTACTTTTCGCATGTGCTTTTAAGAATTTATTGTTTGTATATTTTTTTTTAGATAACACTAGTGTACAAAATTTTAAAAAAAACTTGTGAACTTGATTGACTGACCAATATTTTTAATGTAAAATCGGGCGTTGAATCCGAAAATGAAATTCAAAAAAATCTCAGTAGAATCATTTTTGAGCTATTCTCCAAATATGAAATTTTTGAAAAATAAAAAAAAAATCTTGTATTTAGATTAAAATATCTCGGACGGCATAACAATAATTTGAAATCTCTCTTTTGCATATTGAAGGTGGATAAATTTTCTATCGATCATCTGAAAACTATTTTTGCGTATGATCAACAATATTGTTGATATTAGTGCTTTATGATAGAAAATATAAAAAAAAAACGCCTTAAGTTAGAGAAAATTTTGTTTCATCGAAAGTTTTAAACTCGATGGTATTATTCAAAAAATCTGATTTTCTACTGTGCTTGAATGTCAATTTAAAACAAAGATTTCAAGTGGTTATTTATCAAAATCGGGTGAAAATTGAAGAAGTTATGGCTACTTTACCATAAAAGTGTTTTTTGAAGTTTTTAATAATTTAACGAACCGTAGTACACTTATCATAGTATATGAAGAATGAAACATGATAAATCTCACTCGCTCCAAGTCAATATTATTTATAAGCTTACCAAAAGGTCACATGCCCAATTTCAGGAAGATCTGACCATAGGGAGGGGTTGCTTGAGCCTCAAATCTGAATAAAATTTTAAGGTATTTTGCCCGGGAGGAACGAAAAATACTGGTTTTCCATCAATAACTTTTTTCATCACAAGCTGATTGTTTTTGATGGTTGATTTTCTTAAAGCTTAAGTTGAGACAAATATTTCACTCGAAGACTGCAACAAGATTGGACTTGAATTAAAAAAGTTATTGCAATTCAAAGGCCGCAAATTTTGTCCAATACTCAATGATTACTTTTTACGCATTGCGTTTTATACGAGAATTTTCGACCAAAATAAAATCTTGGAACCATAATAACTTTTCTGTTTCAAACCCAATCGAGTTACAGTTTTCGAGTGAAATATTTGTCTAAGTTTAGGCTTTAAGAAAATCAATTATCAAAAACAATCGGCTAGTGATGAAAAAAGTTATTGATGGAAAACCAGTATTTTTCGTTCCTCCCGGGCAAAATTACCTTAAAATTTTATTCACGTTTGAAACTCAAGCAACCCCCCCTATGGTCAGATCTTCCTGAAATTGGGCATGTGACCTTTTGGTAAGCTTATAAATAATTTTGACTTGGAGCGAGTAAGATTTATCATGTTTCATTCTTCCTATACTATGATAAATGTACTGCGGTTCGTCAAATTATTAAAATCTACAAAAAATACTGTTATGGTAAAGTAGCCATAACTTCTTCAATTTTCACCCGATTTTGATAAACAACCACGTGAAATCTTTGTTTTCAATTGACATTAAAGCGCAGAAGAAAATTAGATTTTTCAAATGATACCATCGAGTTTTAAACTTTCGCTGAAACAAAATTTTCTCTAAAAAAGCGTTTTTTATAATTTTTCTATCATAAAGTCACTAATATCAACAATATTGTTGATCATACACAAAAACAGTGTTCAGATGATCGATAGAAAATTTATCCAACTTTAATATGCAAAAGAGGGATTTCAAATTACTGTTATGCCGTCTGAGATATTTTCATCTAAGTACAAGAACTTTTTTATTTTTCAAAATTTCATATTTGGAGCATAACTCAAAAACGGTTCTACTGAGATTTTTTTGAATATCATTTTCGGATTCAGCGCCCGATTTTACATTAAAAATGACCTTCAGTTTACTAAGTTCAAAAATACTGTAAACTAGTGTAATTGGATTACAATATGATTGGCTTTAAAATTATTTAAAAATCACTGTCTCTCTTAAGCGTTTATGCATTGTATTACTTGAACAGCCATTAAAACAGCATTGAATCAGCAGATTACCGATTTGAAAATGAAGCCAGCACCCCAAAAAGCAGTGAAAAGGATTCAAGTTTGAAATAAATTTTTGAAATATAACGTAGGTGGGGATTTTTTTTTATTATCTGACAATTTGCGCCGGGGGTCTTCAGATTTTCCCCAAAATTTGAAAATTTGGTTCATTTTTGCGACTTAAAAACACATGTATTTTGTCAGATTTCTTACATTTTTATTTTTTGAGTTAGCTTCGGTTAGATTTTTTTGTAAATTAAAAATAACCATTTTTCGAAGCTACATAACTCTGTTGTTTCTCAACGGAAATAATAAAATAGCACATCAAAATGCATTGAAATTTTATCAGCTTTCAAAATAGAATAGTTGAAAAAAAATTAAATAATGATCTTCAACATGAAAAGTTGTAAATAAACTTTAAATGGCGTCTAAAAGTACCGTCTGCACCACCGAATATTTTGCAAAAAATACCATTGTATAGCTCGATTCATGATGCAACTTTCATCTGAAGACACCAAAGTGGGCCATTAACACCTTGAAGAGTTATGAAAGAAATAATGACAACAAATCTCTTTTTTTGCATCGAAAACAAACAATGGTCGAAAAACTGCACTCACATATGGCGGTAGCGCGCACTTCTTACAACATGGAAACAAAAGAACTTACCAAATCAGGTAAAAAACACTTCTTTTTTGTGCTTTGTAGAGCTTTTGCAGCAAAACTGACTTTAAATTTTTACCAAAATTCTGAGTCAGTGGTCGGAAAATCGCTCAAGAAAAGCAATCAGGAATGGATTCTAGCTAGAATGATGCTACCTCCGAGTGCTGTGATACGCACGTGGAAAAAGTACCCATTGAATATATGTCGAAAATCAACACTAACTTGATACAAGAAGATATACCATGCCCCACCGGAGGCTACCGTTGCTATTCGTCACGTGGCTAATCGACGGTGATCGACATACTTGGTGATACATGTTGAACGTCGCTCCCTCAATCATTCCCGAACGTCTATCCTCGCATCATTGTTGATAATGCTCGTTATTGATAGACGATCATTAATGTTTCAAAAGGAAAAATCTGAATAAATACCAGCACCACATGTTCAAAAAAGCTGTAGCACATGCTGGACAGTTCATTGCGGTTACCTAGTCATGATTTTGTCCTTCTAGGCAAAACGAAAAATAAAAAATCATCTGATAGCCTACATAGATCGCTCAGAACTGATACATATCAGTTATGATCCTAAAGGTTGAAAGTCGTTAGGGGAAGGAAATCAGCATCGAGACGTTCGTTGCTGATAGTCTGCGTCCTTTTTTACCTCATCATGTATCGCAAAAGTGTTTCAAATACAGAAAGAGCACCATTTTTTATTCATTATGGGACTGTTAATTGACCATATTTGAAACCTTTTTCGAATCTACTAGCATAATAGTCCCATACAAAATATATTTTTCTCACCAAGCTACTTTCTTAGACTTAAATTTGATCATTTTTGAACTTCTAAATGCAATTGTCAGAAAAAAATATCATGAATTCCACATTGTAAGTTGAATCTTTTTACGATTTTTGATTGCATCCGATAGTTTTTCGATCAGGAAGTCATTCCTAAGAAAGTCAGACCTGCCTTCGAAAACTAGTGTGCATCATTCGACACCAAGTGAGTTAAAAAATGTTTAAATGATTCAAAGCAATGAACCAAAGACTATTTCGCCGAAAGAAACATTGAAAAGTAACCAAATCCGTGGTATTTCACATGTGGGACTGTTATTCAGGTATATTTCATATAGGACAGCCACGAATTGATTTTTTTTTCGAAATTTCTAGAACAAAACCTCTTTTTTTAGTCTTTTATGTTGAAGCCTTATGTTGACCTAAAATGATGAAAATTCATATGGGACTGTTATGCGAGTAGGGGCAGTCTGAAAAGGACGAAAAAATAGTGTTTTTTACCAGCTTTGATAAGTTCTTTTGTTTCCATGTTGTTAAAAGCGCTTGCTATCTCCATATGTGAGTGCAGTTGTTCGACCATTGTTTGTTTTCAATGAAAAAAAAGAGATTTATTGTCATTATTTCTTTCATAACTCTTCAAGGTGGTAATGGCCCACTTTGGTGTCTTCAGATGAAAGTTGCATCATGAATCGAGCTATACAATGGTATTTTTTGCAAAATATTCGGTGGTGCAGACGGTACTTTTAGACGCCATTTAAAGTTTATTTACAACTTATCATGTTGAAGGTCATTATTTAATTTTTTTCAACTATTCTATTTGGAAAGCTGATAAAATTTCAATGCATTTTGATGTGCTATTTTATTATTTCCGTTGAGAAACAACAGAGTTATGTAGCTTTGAAAAATGGTTATTTTTTATTTACAAAAAAATCTAACCGAAGCTAACTCAAAAAATAAAAATGTAAGAAATCTGAAAAAATACATGTGTTTTTAAGTCGCAAAAATGAACCAAATTTTCAATTTTGGGGAAAATCTGAAGACCCCCTGCGCAAACCCGTCAGATAATAAAAAAAAATCCCCAGGTATAAGTTTGTCTGTGGCATAAGTATTGATTTAAAAGAAATTTTCAAATTAATTCAATCTTTACTTAATGAACAGGGGGGGAGGGGGGGGGGGGGAACAAGGGTAAATAAGGGTTAATTAGAACATTTGAGGACACTTAATTTACCAATTTCACAGAAGAAATAAAAAACATTACTTTCACGTGTCAATGGTAAAATGTCTTTAATAATAATAATAATAATAATAATTACTTTCACTAATCTTGGTATTGATCTTTATGGCATTCGCGACTTTATCAACGTTGCAGTTGGCGGATCGTTATTGAAAAACTTATCCGGTACAACTGTGTTCGATGTTTACTCTTGGGCTCGAACTCGCGGACATCGGCTCAGGAGACAACAGACTTGCCAACTGAGCTATATCACAAGCCCTGAATACACCACATATTTATGACAATTCGTAGGCGAATTATGCATTTTTTTTAAATTTTGGAATGTTTGGGCGTGTTGAAAAAAAAACAATATTCTAGCTAAAACTTTTGTGAATGATTTCATAATAGAAAAATGTGTTGAAGCATTTGTAAGCATTTGTGTTCTAAGATTTTTTAACAATTTTTTTAACTTTTATACTGTTATATCTCGGATTGGTGCATACAAAAAAAAAGTTTTTCAATGGCCTTATTTAGTCTAAAATATTGGACAGTAAAATTATGGCAGATAATTTGAGAAAAAACATTCCGAAGTATATAAATTTTCAAAACATATTCATACATTTAAAGACCTTCTAAAAAAAAACATCCTCATTTTTCATGCGAAAGTGTAATTTACATCATTTTGCTTTGGCAAGAGCCCATTGAGCTGCTTTAATAATGGATCTAGCAAATTTAAACAAATTAAAAAAAAAAAGTAAAAATTACTGAAATTTGATTATCATTTTTGAATTTTTTTATTTCTACAAATTTGACTAAAAGAGTGAAAAATTAGTTAAATCGTTCATTTAACTCTCGGAATGGACTCATAAGATAATAAAACGATGAAAATTATTTTTTTTTGCAATGCAAAGAAGTCATTTTTATTGTAAAAATTCATTCACAAAAGTTATTGCCAGAATATTGTTTATCGACACACCCTATCATTTCAACATGAAAAAACCATAACTCGCTCACAAATCATCGTGTGTATGTGGTGTCTTCAATAAAGCTGCCTCAAAAACCGTTGGCTAAAATTTTGTTAAAGACAAATGGGCTCTATTTTTTCACTGGAAAAAGTTTTTATGTGTAATTCAAGCAAACATGACACGCCCATATATCCCATTAAAGAAAGATTATTAAAGCGCATGGGTTGATAAGCATCTTTGCTCATGACACCATTTGCCTATTTCTGATAATATCTTCGTTATTTATTTTGAAAAGACGTTTCGTCCTGGACCACTGTGCCTTAGCTTGACCGATAAAGATTTACCTACTCTTGATTTAAGTCGGCGTTTCTCGACTGATATATATACATATATATACATATATATGTATATATAAATAAATATATATATATATATATATATATATATATATATATATATATATATATATATATATATATATATATATATATATATATATATATATATATATATATATATATATATATATATATATATATATATATATATATATATATATATATATATATATATATATATATATATATATATATATATATATATATATATATATATATATATATATATATATATATATATATATATATATATATATATATATATATATATATATATATATATATATATATATACATATATATATATTTTTTAATGTCTTCATTATAGAGATTTTAGCTTTCAGCTGGTTCATCTCTTTCCTCGACTGATAATTTAAGCTTTATTAATTCTCTGAGAGCTGATCTTAATCTCCAAACTGACCCCTCGAACCCATTACTGAGTTTAAATATCATTCGCTGATATTCACTGCAGAAGCAAGTTAAAATTTCAGTGATTTTAATGTTGGTAAAACTGAATAAGGTCGTCGCCCTCAAAAACTATAACATTAATTAAGATGACTAAAAATCTGAAAAAAATTGTTTCAAAACAAAGCAGGAATGAAGTTTATTTCCATTTACAACATTTTTATGATAATTACACTAATTTACAGAATTTTTAACTAATTAAGCTTAAATCGGGCACTGAATCTGAAAATGAAACAAAAAAATCTTAGTAGAACAGCTTTTAAGTTATGCTCAAAATAGGAAATTTTGAAAACATTAAAAAAAATACTTTTATTTATATTTAAATAGGTCGGATTGCGTACAACCAATTTTAAACCACTTTTTTGCATATTGAAGGGAATTTAATTTGCTATCGATTATCTGAACTTAATTTTTGTTAACGATCGACGGTATTGTAGATATAAAAAATGATGAAAAATAAATTTGGTTTTATCGACAATTTTAGACTCGATGGTAACATTTTAAAATCCTATTTTCCATGGACCTTAAATTTCAATTTAATACAAAGATTTCAAGTGGTTATTTATCAAAATCGGTTGAAAGTTTATAAAGTTATGGTTATTTTACTAAAACATTACTATTTGCATATGGAATAATTTAACGATCCGCAGTGTTCTATTCTTCATAAAGGAAAAATTAAACATGATAAATCCCACTCGCACGAAGCTAAAATTGATCATTAACGGATGAAAAAGTCACATGCCAAATTTTAATAAAATATGATCATGGGGAGGGGTCTCGAGTGTGAATGGGATTTTAAGTTCTTTTTCCTCAACAGTAGCAAAAAATCTACTGGTTTTTCATTAATTACTTAGAAAGTGTGCGGTTCGTAAAATCATTCAGAAATTCAAATTGTTATGTTCTGGTAAAACAACCACAAATTCTTAGTTCCATAGACAATTATGCATTGTTTTGTTATTTTTTCTATCACCACTTCACTAATATCAACAACACTGCTGACCATACGCCAAAATGAAGTTCAGATGACTGATAATGAATTTGTTCAACTTTAATATGCAAAAAAGAAATTCAAAATTAATGTTAAGTTCGCGATATTTTAATATGAGTACAAGTACTTTGATAATTTTCAAAATATTCAGCATCCGATTTTACATTAATTATTTGAATAAGTCAATTCAGTTCAGATTTTTTCAAAGCTTTGTAAACTAGTGTTATTTATTCTATAAAAGAAAAATTCAAAACTATCGATCCGTTCATACAAACAACCCTTCAAAAAGAAGAATTCGCCTGCTCTGCGAGAACGATCATCATTTTCAAACCTGCACTATTTTTGTTAACTTTGATCGATTCAGATGAGGCTTGGTCAGGTATTAACTCCATTATATTTTTAACTTTCGACCAAATCCAAATTTTATCTTTGGAAATGTCAAAGCTACAGCGCGTTAATTGAAGCAATCTCAAATTACCTTGTTCGCGGGAATAGCTGTATCTACTTTTCCATTCGTTGTAATGACTTCAAATTTAGTGGAGCGTAAGAACGATAATTGAAAAGATTTTCCAAAAATTAATTGGAAAAAAATTAAAACTGAGCCAAAAGTGGTAGCTTGTCAAGTTTGGTAAATGGTGCACTGCTCAACAATATTCCAGATGAGGTTTATTGTTTCCATTAACTCATTCATTCTTAACAATTTGTAAAAAAAAAACCACAACGTCTACATTTGAGATTCATTTGTGACACCCAGGCTGAACGTTTAATGGTCCAAAATGATTATTGTCGATTTTTGTTAATGTCAAAAACTGGAATAAGCTCGACCAAGAAGAAGAAAGTGTACCTATATTAAGGTTTCCAGATTGCCTTGTTTTCTGGTTTGCCTAAATATTTAATACTAAATTTTTTAAGAAGAGAAATCTAAAACTAAATTTAAGAACAGTCCGGCCCGGCCCGGTTGCCCGGATTTCATTGAAAAATGCCCGGATTTTGCCCAAATTTATGCACCTTACTTGGCAAATGAAACATACAAAAACAACAAACACCTTCAAAACGAAATTTTTTGAACAAGTTTTATAAAAATAATCATGAAAGGTTTCTCGGAAGCCTGAAATACGGTTCAAAATCTATCGATGATTTTTGATGAAAATATTTTTTTTTTCAAACTTTTTTCTTGATTTTTGTTGAGGAATTTCTGAGTTTTGACAAAATTTGCCCGGGTTAATGGTCGTCAATTTAAAATCGAATGCCAGGATTTTGCCAGATTTTTAAGTAAAAATTGCCAGTTTGCCAGGCCCGGATACGTGCTGAAAAAGTTCTGGCAACCTTAACCTAAATGTACCTATCGAATACAACGCTCCTACAGCTGTTTGACGAAATGGCTGACAAAACAATATATTTTATCAGTGCATTTCAAAGGAAATTCTTTTTGAACACACATAAGTGCTCCTATTTGAAAAAATAAACAGGTAAAGATTGATTCGAAGATTTGATCTCAGAACCACCACTACAGGGGTAAAATTTTTGACAAGGGGTCCGTTTTTGTTTTTCCAATTTGAGCTTTGATATCTTCGACATAGTTTTTCATCTGATAAATTAATAATAGAAACGATTCTTCTAAAGTGCTTTACAAAGTTGAAACATAAATCCTGTCTTTTTTTAGGAGTTGATATTATTTGAAGAATACAAAAATGCAACACTTAATCCATAAATTAAATGTTTTCAAAGTTTTTTCTAAGTATTTTAAAGATGAAAGAGTATTTTCAAACACTTAAAACACTGTTTGTTCCACCGATATCCGCGTTAATTTCAAATCGAAAAGGTTCCGCATATCTACAGAAATATTCACAAAAATGGTGATGTTGCGAAAATGTGCACTTTTTTCATGAACGATCCTTCCAAAACTGCCAATAAAATACACTTTTTTGCTTTCTATAGAGCTTCAGCAACTTCTAAATACATCAAAATGTATGAGAAGATTGTAGAACCTTGGCGTGTTTCAACTTTGTCTCGAAAACAGAAAATCATTTTATGCAATCTAAAACGTGTCCGATTGAAAAAACTGTTTTTTAAGGTATTTTTTACTTTGGCTGTGACTCTTGATGGTGATGTAATAGGACTTAAACGTATTGGACAAATTTGTGTATTTTGATCAGATAAACATCTATGTCGAAGACATCGAAGCCGTTTTTAGAATATAAAAAAGTTAGCATTTTTCTCCCGTTATTGGTGGACTCCTCGGCAAAAAATTTTAAAATATGCTCCTTGTAAAATTGAACAATGTTGATCAAGCCATTAATTGTCTTTCTTTTCATCCCTGGCAGAGCCGGATTGAGCCATCGGGGGGCCCGGGGCAATTTTTCTCGGGGGGCCCCTATGATTCAATTTTTTTTTCAAATGCTATCCTGAACATTTTAAACGTCTTGAAGAACTGGAGATGAGTTCAATATACTCTCTTCAAATTGCCATGTTGTCTGTATAGAAGATGGTTTCTGGTGTCTTCAAATAAAAATTATTAATCAATCAAGTGCAAACATTGCGGAAGAGTTTAGAAATTTTTTACAAATTACAGCTCTGATTTGAGCTTCCAAATGCAAAATTTATTTCTCAATTTTTTTAATACCCTTATCACCAACTTAAATTCTCTGATTTAGAATAGTGACCGGATAGATATTTAAAATGTTTTTCATCTCAATTTTCGTCTGGTTTGTGCTTCATCGAGAAATTTTCACCTTATGACAATTGGAATGTATCATGAAGATTTGAAACATAAAAAAAAAATCAATAAAATAAACAAAATAATTAAATTTAAATTCCATAGAAATACAGATATAAGAGTTTAAGAATTCAAAGCTTTGAATACTGTTATTTTCAGAACCACAATTCAGTGTCTTCTGAATCTGAATCTGAATCATAATTTCAAATCAAGTTTTGAGGAACGAAATATAAATTAAATTTAAAAATTGAGAATCCAGAGCCAAAGCAGAAATTCAACCAAATGCGTATTTCAATTTTATACCTTTGAAATACAAACAAAACGTTTTCGTGGGATGTTTATGGATATGATTCTCATCAGATTTAAAAAAAAAATTATCAAATTGTTATTCTGAATGTGACAAAAGTTTCATTCGATGCTCCCGAAGCCAGGGGGTATAAATGAAAAAATGATCGTTTGAAAAAAAACAATTCGGAATAGAGATTAAATGTTTAAAATACAGAATCAGTTATCATTGAAAAAAGCCAGATGAGGTATCCAAATGAGTTAAGAACCTAAAACAAAAATCATGAGTTCTCAAAATTCAGAAAAACCATGGAGATGAAATGAACTTCAGTAACTGAAGTAACAACACAAGACTTGAAAATCTCAATGAACTGAATCTGGAAAAACAAAAGATGAAAAAAAAAACATAGAAATATTCATGTTAAAAGAATCACTCAATGATATTAGCAACTCAACTATGAGATCGTATAATTTGAGAATGATCATTTGGAAAATGATATGCTGAATTCAGGATATTTACTTTAGTATATGGTAAAATTTTGGTTAAATCAGTTGAAAATGTTTTAATACGAATTTTAAACCTAAGATAAAAATTGGGATGGAAATTCTATAAAGAAACTCAGTACTGTCAATTTGTCCAAAATTTTGATCCCTGGAAAAATTTTGAAATGTATGTCAAAAATCTTCTCTGTTCTCTCTTAGCGCTGTGAGCCAGTTTTGGCGAAATTAGCTGCTATTTTAGAGCAGTATCCGTTACTTGGAAAGTTAACGTAATAATAAACATTATTATTGTGCAAGACGTTTGCATATAATGAAAATGAGGAGATGTTTTACTTTTTTTTACCAGACTGAAATGTTTTGATAAAAAAAAGAAAACTTGAGGTGTATTTCCTCATATTCTCTTGATTTTTTTCGAATTTGGTTTACATTATTTTTGTCCAGATTTTGGGTTGAAAATTTTGAAATTCAATACCAAGATTTTGATGTTCTTAGCCCGAAAAATGCGGAAGAACTTCTTCGCAGCTTCCTCTAGGGGCCCCCCTAAAATTATGTAAGAGAAAAACTATTCTAGATATTATTTCACGGGGGCCGCTTTAGTTGTTATATTTCAGGTTTTCATTCCGATTTTCTTGTTTTGATTTCTTTTCATTGATTTGTAGAAATCGAGGGAGTATGATTAAAGTAATGTTATTTTTTCCCCTCGGGGGGCCCCCTGAGCCGGGGGGCCCGGGGCAATTGCCCCTTTTGCCCCCCCTTTAATCCGGCCTTGATCCCTGGGCGCTATTAATTTCGTTCAGTTAGATTGATGTTCTGCACCTCTGGGCACTGGCGTTTTCACATCTTATGCCAATGGCGATGACCTAATGAAAACTCATGATTGGGGCAAAGTCTTAATTTCGGGTGTAGCTAAGCAGTACATGTATCAAATTTTTCATTCGTCATTGCCCTTCGATGTTTCCAAAATCCTTGAAGTTTGAATTTATTTGAAAAATGATAAGCTAGAAAAGTATTCATTGTACAAAAAAAAAACAAAATCTTGGAAGGTGAAATTGTTTTTACTTTTTAATACTTGATTTTGGTTTTAAATTTTAATCGAATGATCTGAATTAATTATTTATTAATTATTTTGTTAATGTCTAATTTTGGTGATAGAGAGTCAATAAGTTAAAAAATTGACCAGTGTTGAGTGAAATCAATTATTGATAACTGATGAACTAACAAATCTACATGAAAGAAAAACTGATTCTGAATTAAAAAGTTTATTGTATTAGATCTGATTAAGAAAAAAATATTTTAATCAAGATGATGATGATGAATAACCTCAAAAATTAAATTCTACAGTTTTTAAATAAAATGGAAATATATCATAACAAGTATTGCTGATATTCCTAAAGAAAGTTTTTAAGAAAAATTGAGAAATGATTGAATTTTTCCTTTTGAAAATATCGAAAATTCAATATTGATGAACACATAATAAATTTATCTTATATTTTTCGTAGAAGTCAGGATAACTTTCACTCTTAGAAAAAGTTAAAAATTAGATGAGCACCATTATTTGAAATTTTTTTTGTAATATTTTAAATTTTTTTCTAAAAAGTTTCGAATTTTCTTAAATGATACATAAATACTACTTTAAAAAGTTCTTTTAAACATCAAAAACTGATAAGAAAAACTAAAATTATATTTTGACTTCATTAATTTCATAGAAATAAAGTATCTCTTAATTTTTTTGCATTTCGGAAAAATGTGGTTTTGTCGCTTTGTGAAATTTATCAAAACTCTTTTGAATTTCGAGTTGAGAATTAAGAAGAACAAAAATCACTAAATAAAATTGGAGCTCAAATATGTTTATTGAAGAAGATTTATAATTTGCAGAAAAATATAATGTCACTTTTCAATAACCTGAGTGATTAATAATAAATTGAGATTTGACTTTTATGGCTGATTCAGTTGACTATCGTCAGTATTGAACGCCTGTCACATGGCTACACATTTGTTGATATGCAAAATAAGTATTCAATTTTTTAATGCGTAGCTTCATATTCTGAATTTGGTTGATACACTTCCTAATAAAAACCCATTTTTTGTGTCACGATTTGAGTATCAATACAGTGTCCAACAAACTGAAATTGATAATTGAAATTTAATATCAACTCGGAAACGCCTTAAAATGAAATATCTTTGGCCTAGAGTGATTAAGGACTAAATCCCGGAGGCGAGCTAATTTTCTGACATGTTTATCAACACTTCATTTGAAATACCCATACGGTTAATCAATATGGTTTAGATTTCTTTTTAAACTGAAATTTTTACTTGGAAAAAATCTCAAAAATCTCCTTTAAGCCCCTCCTCCCCCTGAAAAAATGGGGAGCAGCTCTAAAAAGAGGTCATATAGCAGTTTGAGGATAAGTTTTCCAAAATTCAATAATGCAATATGGTATTCAACGGTGAAATATGAATATTTAAAACTCATTATGCGTCTCACTTAACTTTTCATAGTTTTTTTTAAACAACAAAACGTTAATGAATGGACTATTTTTTCCGAAATTATGTCATAAAACTCTCAGTAGTAGGTACAACAGAAATCCACTGCACATTTTTCCTTTCTTTTCCGTTGTTTAAAACCCCATTTTAACACAAAATATATGTGTACAGCACACCATTAAACGTTCGATAACCACATTGTATTTCTTTCCAATTTGCCCAGCCAGCTGGGCAGCTCTCAGTAGAGCAATTTTCAATCTCGTAATCCACAATATTCGAGCCATTTATGCTTTAATTGCACCCCAACGTAAACAAAGGGAGAGAGAAGGAAAAAGGAACTTGACTGCTGCAGAAAGAGAAAAATAGCAACAAAAAAAAAACTCTTGTGCTAATTGTTTGGTCATCTCCTGGACCTCAGGGCCATTTTGTCTGGAGCAGAGCAGCCCCCCAAATGGCGATGATGGGGCAAAACGAGAGCTTGCGGTGCAATTAGCCAAGTTCAATTCCGATCGATCCACTCGGGCTCGCTCAAGTCCCACGAGAGTAAACCGACATTTCGACAAACTTGTGCTGTGCAGTTTTCCTTTTTCCGGGTATGTGGGATGCAGTTGTTTTCCACAGCCGGTACATGGGATTCGTCGATTTTCCTGGCTTCCTTGCTGTCCTTCCAGAGAAAAGCGGTAGCATTTCGTGGGGGCGGAGAGCGAATAATTAAACAGACATTCGGGCAATCATCAGATTGTTCCCAGGAGAGATGTTGATGAGAGGTTCGACGGAAAAAATATTGGTAGTCAAGCTTTTGAGTATGCATTGCAAGTGATGACGTGTTTCCGAAATCGTCGTCAATTTTATGAGGCTGCATGTTAAAAAAGGTTTCATATAATTGTTGCTTCAAAATGTGCCGTGTATTATTTTCTTTTGTTTTTTTTTTCAATAAGCTGTCTTCCAAAATGTGAAAGTAATTTTGTAGCACAGAATTTCATACCGATTTTTTATTAATTTGGAGCTATAAGCAGATTTTCAAGATTTCCTATACATAGTCTAAGAATCAAGAATTGTTAAAAAAAAATTGTGAATCGGATTTTATTTAGCAGGTTTTGGTTATTGCAAATACAAGGTCTCGGCTCACTGGTGACCGCAGACAATGAAACCAGTATTATCAGTGGAAGTCGTGCCTACTGTGGACTCCACAAGCAACTGCGGTCGAGAAGACTTAGCCCTCGCACGAAGTGTAACCTGTATACCCAAGTAACATCGATAGTTTTATTGGACTCCTCAAGCCCTTATAAAACCAAAACTTTATCTAGTAGCCTGCTATTATTTTATTTACATAGTAAACCGTCTCACGACATAACTTGACGAACATAATTCCTATAATTCACTCGGTCCATGGTAACCGTTCTCCAATTTCTCGCGTACTCCACGTTCGCCAGATCACGCTCTATTTGGTCTAACCACCTCGCTCGTTGCGCTCCCGCACGTCTTGTTCCTACCGGATTCATAGCGAACACCTGTTTTGCAGGACAGTCGTCCGGCATTCTCGCAACATGTCCCGCCCAGCGTATCCGGCCAGCTTTCACCACCTTCTGGATACTGGGTTCACCGTAGAGTCGCGCGAGCTCGTGGTTCATCCTTCGCCTCTACACTCCGTTCTCCTGTACGCCGCCAAAGATGGTTCTTAACACTCGTCGCTCGAATACTCCGAGTGTACGCAGGTCCTCCTCGAGCAATATCCATGTCTCGCGCCCGTAGAGAACAACCGCGACTCTACGGCGAACCCAGTATCCGGATACGCTGGGCGGGACATGTTTCGAGAATACCGGACGACTGTCCTGCAAAACAGATGTTCGCTACGAACTCGGTAGGAAAAAGACGAGCGGGGGCGCAACGAGCGAGGTGGTTAGACCAAATAGAGCGTGATCTGGCGAACGTGGAGTACGCGAGAAATTGGAGAACGGTTACCATGGACCGAGTGAATTTTAGGAATTATGTTTGTCAAGTTATGTCGTGAGACGGAATACTTTGTAAATAAATAAAATAATCAATCCCCCGTTTAAATTCATCGAAGGCTATTGAAGCTCAGAAATCGCAGCCTTGGCCTCATAACTCGGAATCTAATTAATTTTTCTTTCTCTATGAGGATTTCCAAAAATATGAAAATGGTTGGCTTTTAAAAGCTGGAATTTATGGAAATCGGCTCATCAGTTTTCAGCACTCAATCCGAATAGCTGAGTCCTTCGTCTCAGTCGCGCCGTTTCCAGCCAGCGTCTTCAGTCGTCCCGTCCCTGAGTTCGTCTATGATGATGAGGCTCCCCAGATTGCCCTTACAGGCAAGTATTCATAGAACTTGAGAGCGTTTCCTGCGCCTGATGTTTTCCTGCCTTTCGACAGATTTAACGATTTTCTACCACACCTTCGAGGTTCTGTCCCAGCGGCATTGGCTTCGACCCCGGGATGCAACGAACTAGGCACTACGGAGACCTCAGAGCCCCTCTACTCAGTCGCGCAGTTTCCTGCCAGCGTCATCAGTCGTCCCGGCCCTGGGATCGATCGTGGCAGTGAGGTTCTCCAGCCTGCATACTCAGGCAAGAACTCTACATCATCTCGAACATTATTTTTGTGTGATAAATTTCCGCCCAACAGTACATCATTCGTTGGTTATCACCAAGCTGTGCTTGCTAATACTCCAACATGTTCTTCATCGCCCCCCACGATCATCACGACTGGTACTGAGTTCTCATCACCGGGATGCAACTTATAGGGCCTCACGGAGACCCCTGTCACCTGTGCCCTTCGATTCAGTCGAGCTGATTCCTGCCAGCGTCACCAGTCGTCCCGGAAGAATATCGCAAACTCAACTCCGCCTATAAAAAAAAAGCCTGTCAACGTAGCTATCAAAACCATCTAAGTCGAATTCAGCAAAATCTCAAGACTAGCCCAAAATCCTTCTGGAATCACGTCAAAAATCAGCGGAATGAACCTGGAACACCGGCCTGCATGTTCCTGGATGGCATCATGGCGAACTCTTTGCCAATAAATTCTCGACCATCTTTGATACATCTTCAATAACCGACGACCAACTGAATTGTGCCATCAGGAGTGTTTCACCACGGGGCTTTTCTTTAAACGGTATTACAGTCGAGGACACAACCATCTCTAAAGCAGCCACTAAGCTCAAAAACTCCTTTTCTACGGGCCCGGATGGGATACCAGCTACCTTCTTGAAGCGTTTTATGCCTTATTTGCTGACTCCTATCAGGCTTATCTTCCAAACTTCGCTTGACCAGGCCACCTTCCCCTCACTGTGGAAAGAAGCTTACATGTTCCCGGTTCATTAAAAATGAGATAGGAAAGATGTTAATAATTACCGAGGAATTTCAGCTCTGTGCGCTATAGACAAACTTTTCGAATTGGTGGTTTTAGATCCCATTTTCATGTTCTGTAAACACAACCTCTCCAACGACCAGCATGGATTTATGCCTCAACACTCAACTACAACTAACTTACTAACCTTTACCTCGTTTGTGCATGAAAGTTTTGCAAAGAAATCCCTAACTGATGTCATCTAAACCGATCTGTCTGCCGCATTCGACAAGGTGAACCATGATATTGCCATCGGAAAGCTCGCGCGTTTAGGGCTTTGTGGATCTCTTATTGGCTGGTTCCGCAGTTACCTTACTGGACGTAAATTGACAGTTCGTACGGGTACTGCTTTTTCAGGCAGTTCTCAGCTTCATCAGGCGTGCCTCAGGGAAGTCATTTAGGGCCGTTAGTATTCCTAATCTACTTCAATGACGTGCTGCAACTCCTCGATGGACCAAAATTGGCGTACGCCGACGACTTGAAACTGTACTACTCTATCACTGGCTCCAAAGATGTGAACTTCCTGCAGATCCAGTTTAACCTCTTTGCTTCCTGGTGTGATGCCAATCGCCTACCTTTAAATCGTAATAAATGTGTAGTAATATGATTTTCCCGCAAACGACGCACGTTCTCAGCCGTTTATTTCCTTGGAAACGATGCAATCTCTCGAGCTCAACACGTGAAAGATCTTGGTGTGACCCTCGATGCGCGGCTGGATTTTGAGAATCACACCAACTATATCGTTGACAAAGCCTCCAGAAGCCTGGGTCTTCTTTTCCGCTTGACGAAGGACTTGAAGGACATCTACTGCCTGAAGAGTCTTTACTGCAGTCTGGTTCGATCGATCCTCGAATATGCTTCTGTGGTTTGGTGCCCATATTATCAAAACAATTCTGATCGCATCGAAGTCATCCAACGACGTTTTTTGAGGTATGCCCTTCGACACTTAAACTGGCAAGACCCTTTTCGACTTCCCAGCTATGAAAGCCGCTGCCGCCTGATCGACATCGACACGCTGCAAGCCCGCAGGACCGCTACTCGTGCTTCTTTCGTCGCTGATCTACTTTCATCAAGAATCGACTCACCCGCACTTTTGGAAGTTCTTCCACTTAGCGTCCGACCTCGTGGTTTGAGGAATCGGGATCTTCAGCTCTTCGTTCCTGTGATACTAAACAATTACGGGGCCAACTCTGCAATAATTGGCGTCATCAAGACTTTTAACCGCTTCTCAGAGCATTTTGATTTTGACGTTTCGAAGGTTGTATTCCAAAGAAGAATTCTTAGTGTTCTAAGTTCAGTGTAGATTTGTATTTGTAGTTAGTCTCTTAATTTTTAAATATCATTTGGATCAATATAGGGCTTGTGATATAGCTCAGTTGGCAAGTCAGTTGCTTCATGAGCGGATGTCCGCGAGTTCGAGCTCAAGAGTAAACATTGAACCCAGTTGTACCGGATAAGTTTCTCAATAACTGTCCGCCAACTGCATCGTTGATAAAGTCGCGAATGCCACAAAGATGGTAAAATGACTATAATCAAAACAAAAAAAAATTGGATCAATATATGATCTGTTGATTAAGTAATAATAAATAAATAGCCATTCATCAGAAGAAGTCAATTCGTTGTTCACTGTTCAGTTCACTGTTTGTTTTTGTAGACCCTCAAAGCCCCCCAGCAGCGGTAAAGAGTACTTTGAAAGACACTACAATTTTAGTCAATATGTTCCTAACAGGTTTAAAGTATTTTTCAATCCAACATGTAGGCTCATTATTGCATTCAAATATCTCGTACCGGTGCTATGTGCTTTTAATAGTAGAAGGAAAAAAAACATCCGCCAAAATTTCCCCTTTAAATATTTTAATGCTTAGCAAGCTTTGATTTGCTATCCAGTACACGTGAAATCTGGATGGTTGCTTCTAATGCCCGGCCCATGGTGATGGTGGAAATAACCCCGCCAAAGGAAACGAAAATTGTTTGCAAATTGGGTGCCATGACTTTTGGTTCTTGGGAATAAAAACAAAAAATTTATGGGAGCCCCTCCCCCCTTCTTTAAGTCGGAGCGGTTTGTAACTGTTATAGAAACCATCTCCGGCCCCAATAACCCCCAGATGCCAAGTTTCACGATGATCGGTTCAGTAGTTTCCGAGTCTATAGGGAACAGACAGACAGACACACATTCATTTTTATATATATAGATATGTGAAATTGGAATTTTGTCTGTCTGTCTGTCTGTTCCCTATTAGGATATATTGACAGTTCTACACGAACACCATCTTAGCAGGAGGCCTCAGCTCTAACCTCAAACCATGGGAAAACAGACTTGATTTTTTAGAAGGGCGCACGATATTCACGATTTCCCGGTACTAATATCGACAAATTCGCCCTGTGGAAAAGCAACCATCTGTGTTCGTGTTTTGGTTTTTTTGGGTGTTCAGGGGTGCCAAGTGCATTGATATTTGGATAATGATTTTATTTTTTTAATTGCATTGTTATTGAAAAATCTTTTCATGAGTACTGAGAATTTGCAACTTTCCCGTAGATTTCTATTCGAATATGAAATTCAACGCATCATTTATCTGAACGAAATAACAACTGTCTGTATCGCACACTTAAATTATGTAGCGAATAATGTGGAAGAAGAAGTTGGAAACAACTCTTTTTTAATCTACCAAGCAGTACATGAAAATATATTTCAGATGTTTTGAATTCACCTTGAAAATACGTTTGCAAAAGATGGCTTATCTTCATCCATTTAGGGACGACCCGTAATGAATTCAAACGTTCAGCTGTTGATAGTTAAACACTTTAATCAATTCAAAAATATTATGAGTTTAAAACAAGCAAACACTGATTCTAGAAACACTCCTAGCATCACTGGTGAGGCCACCAGCTAATCAATATTTGAGGTTATGGCTGAGGCCAATTTTTCGCCAATACTATTGTCCGTATATACCCTTATAGACTCGGAAACTACTGAACCAATTTAAGTGAAATTTGGTATGTGGGGGTATTAGAGGCCGGAGAAGGTTCCTATTATTGTTTGAGACCCCTCTCCCTAACAAGAATGGAAGAGGGGGTCTCTCAAAGAAAAGACACATGCTTGCATAACTCGAGAGCCGCACGATACCAAAACTTCGAATATTGGCCAAGTTGGGTCTGTTTTTGTATATTGTAGCATTTTATGATCAATTCGTTTGGTTACATATAAATATTTTGGTTTTTTCTGGGATTTAATCGCTCTCGACTTATTCAACCCTTAAAGGTTACATTTACAAACATAACATACCCGTAACATAACCTGTTCTCAATATTATAAATTAAACTAAGCAGCTGAATCAATGAAATCGTCCACCTTATACTAAATCGTTAAAGGTAGTGAAAAGTGAAAAAAAAAGGTTTTAATCTGTTTTCCGCCCACTCATCCATACACTCTTGGCCGCTTGATGCTGGAACAAAGCAATTTCCTTTTTAATAAATTATCTGAAAGTGTTACCCAGTCGTTTAGCCCTGTTTGACCATTTATCCATTGGAGAAGCAGGACATTCCAGGGTCCGGTAATGTGGCCTCCTTCACCCCGGAAGATTATAGAGAGGGGTCAGTCCTTGCGGTCATCAATTTAGACTAATAATGATCATCAAGGCGCAAACGATCTCGCAATCATCCTAATGGTAATTTATATTAACGACCAAGTGTTTTTTTTTTGGTTCGGGCTGGTCGTCCTCGTTCCAATCTCGTAGAATAAGTTCTGGATTATAGCGAGACGTTCCGAGATTCCATGGTCCAGAGTCGAACGAGGCCATTGCTTTCGGTTCGCTTAGTTAGGCGCACATCCAGGACGAAAAAGAGTAAGTGAAAAAGACGTCCGAAAGTGGGAGCGACAAAAAAAAATTACCACCCTTCCAGCCAGGTTCGTTCGCTAATTTTCGATGTGCCTCCATCATCCTGCCGAGATTGTTGCCGAGGTGTCCCTGAGGTCTTGTTGCTTTCGCCATTTTTTTTCCTCTGTGTGTTCTCTTTGCTTTCTGTCAAAGTATCATTTCATTAGGGATGAACCCGATTTGCAGAGTGCGAAAAAGAGGAAAAAAGAGTGCAAAATCACAGGGTGGAGCAAAAAGTAATCGGCTCTGATGGGCTCTGGTCTGTCCACACCTGCTTAACCTGGGCCTGAAGCCTGATTGGTGCTTGGAGTGCTGATGGTAATTTGGAATGAAAATTCTGTCATCAATGAGGACAGTGCGTTCAGTTGTTAGAGATACCTGTCTGTTTTCTGGTGTTTTTGGGATAATTTTTTCTCAGCATCGAAATATGGACAGTTTACACTTTTCACTCGATGCTGAGGAAAAATTATCTCAAAAACACCAGGCAAACGGATTTTATCCATGAAAAAATATTCACAGTAAGTTAAACACTACACTTTTATTTTAACAAAACACTATTATTTTAGTTCCGAAACATAACAGATTAAAAGAAAGCTTCACACGACCAGCCAACCGACCTCAACAAGAAAACGAAACTTTTTGGGTAAATTTCATACATTTGTTAGCGACGAAATGTTTAGTGAAAATACGTTTCCAGTCCCTGAAAAAGATCCAAAACGGATTGAAACGTTGGAATTCCGCAAGGGAAAAGATAACATTCAGTCGTTTCCGATAAACAAAAAATGAAAAGTTTTGATTGGGGAGATTATTAAAAGATCTTAGGCATACCTTTATCGGTACCTATTGAATCTGAATCAAGACACACCGACGGAAAAACATATATTTTTTTTTCAAAAATTTGCGAAAAATGTGCCAACTGTTCTTCAATAAAAGCAGACATGTCAGAAGTGAATTTTCTTTCGACACTTCAACCAATCTATGAAAATCCAAATTATTTTTTGTCTTCATCCAGTAGGTACTATAAACAGTTCAAACACTCCGTTAATTCCAAACAAATCGATCAAATTTTTTTTCAATGGCAAGGAAAACACCAGTTTTTGAAACCCAATGTACCGCGTAGCTGTTTTCAATATTTTTTTTTTTTTCAAAAAATGTTTCAAATTCTAGAAGAATGCATAAAAATTTTATGAACTTTTTTTAAGGGATTTCTGAAGGAAACAACCATAGCAAAATAAATTTTGATTTCATTGAAAATTTTCACCTTTTTGTTTACATTTTTCCTTAATAACAAAACATCGAAGATTCTAGGCTTGTGATATAGCTCAGTTGGCAAGTCTGTTGTCTCCTGAGGCGATGTCCGCGAGTTCGAGCCCAAGAGTAAACATCGAACACAGTTGTACCGGATAAGTTTTTCAATAACGATCCGCCAACTGTAACGTTGATAAAATCGCGAATGCCATAAAGATGGTAAAACGACTATAATCGAAACATATACATATCGAAGATTCTTCTGGCATATTGTATAATTTACTCGATTGTAAAATGTTCATAAATCTCTCAGTTAAGAAATAAACAAACATGACCCAATGGGCAAAATTGAAAAAAATAAAATAAATTTACAAAATTGAAAAAATTGGACAAAATCTGAAAATGGTAAAATAAACAAAATACCAATTTGACGAATTTGACAAAATTGACAAAAGGATAAACTTGAAAAAAATAACCCGACCGTTAAAAATGATAAAAAATGACATAAATACATAAATTGATAAAAATAATTAAAATGGTAAAAATGATAAAAATGATAAAAATGATAAAAATGATAAAAATGATAAAAATGATAAAAATGATAAAAATGATAAAAATGATAAAAATGATAAAAATGATAAAAATGATAAAAATGATAAAAATGATAAAAATGATAAAAATGATAAAAATGATAAAAATGATAAAAATGATAAAAATGATAAAAATGATAAAAAAAAATTGAGAAGATAAAAATGATAAAAAATGGAATTGATATAAATGATAAAAATGAGAAAAATGATTTGAAAAATGAAAAAAATTATTAAAAATGATTAAAAATAATAAAAATGAAAAAAATGTTAAAAATGATAAAAGTGATACAAATTATAGAAATGATAAAAATTATAAAAATTATGAAAATGATAGAAATGACAAAATAAAGAAAATGATAATAATGATAAAAATTATTAAATAACAAAAAATGATTGAAAAGATAAAATGATGAAAATTGTAGAAAAGATAAAAATGATAAAAATGATAAAAGTTATAAGAATGATAAAAATGATAAAAAATGATAAAAAATGATAGAAATGATAAAAATGATAAAAATGATAAAAATGAAAAAAATGATATAAATAATAAAAATGATAAAAATGATAAAAAATGATAAAAATGATAAAAATGATAAAAATGATAAAAATGATAAAAATGATAAAAACGAAAAAAATGATATAAATAATAAAAATGATAAAAATGATAAAAATGATAAAAATGATAAAAATGATAAAAATGATAAAAATGATAAAAATGATAAAAATGATAAAAATGATAAAAATGATAAAAATGATAAAAATGATAAAAATGATAAAAATGATAAAAATGATGAAAAAGATAAAAATGATAAAAATGATGAAAATGATAAAAATGATAAAATTGATAAAAATGATAAAAATGATAAAAATGATAAAAATGATAAAAATGATAAAAATGATAAAAATGATACAAATGATAAAAATGATAAAAATGATAAAAATGATAAAAATGATAAAAATGATAAAAATGATTAAAATGATAAAAATGATAAAAATGATAAAAATGGTAAAAATGATAAAAATGATAAAAATGATAAAAATGATAAAAATGATAAAAATGATAAAAATGATAAAAATGATAAAAATGATAAAAATGATAA
The DNA here is from genome assembly GCF_029784155.1 of Uranotaenia lowii. NCBI lineage: Eukaryota > Metazoa > Arthropoda > Insecta > Diptera > Culicidae > Uranotaenia > Uranotaenia lowii. The sequence goes on along the minus strand of NC_073693.1, from coordinate 69,040,408 downwards.
AAATGATAAAAATGATAAAAATGATAAAAATGATAAAAATGATAAAAATGATAAAAATGATAAAAATGATAAAAATGATAAAAATGATAAAAATGATAAAAATGATAAAAATGATAAAAATGATAAAAATGATAAAAATGATAAAAATGATAAAAAAAATTGAGAAGATAAAAATGATAAAAAATGGAATTGATATAAATGATAAAAATGAGAAAAATGATTTGAAAAATGAAAAAAATTATTAAAAATGATTAAAAATAATAAAAATGAAAAAAATGTTAAAAATGATAAAAGTGATACAAATTATAGAAATGATAAAAATTATAAAAATTATGAAAATGATAGAAATGACAAAATGAAGAAAATGATAATAATGATAAAAATTATAAAATAACAAAAAATGATTAAAAAGATAAAATGATGAAAATTGTAGAAAAGATAAAAATGATAAAAATGATAAAAGTTATAAGAATGATAAAAATGATAAAAAATGATAAAAAATGATAGAAATGATAAAAATGATAAAAATGATAAAAATGAAAAAAATGATATAAATAATAAAAATGATAAAAATGATAAAAAATGATAAAAATGATAAAAATGATAAAAATGATAAAAATGATAAAAATGATAAAAACGAAAAAAATGATATAAATAACAAAAATGATAAAAATGATAAAAATGATAAAAATGATAAAAATGATAAAAATGATAAAAATGATAAAAATGATAAAAATGATAAAAATGATAAAAATGATAAAAATGATAAAAATGATAAAAATGATGAAAAAGATAAAAATGATAAAAATGATGAAAATGATAAAAATGATAAAATTGATAAAAATGATAAAAATGATAAAAATGATAAAAATGATAAAAATGATAAAAATGATAAAAATGATAAAAATGATAAAAATGATAAAAATGATAAAAATGATAAAAATGATAAAAATGATAAAAATGATAAAAATGATAAAAATGATAAAAATGATAAAAATGATAAAAATGATAAAAATGATAAAAATGATAAAAATGATAAAAATGATAAAAATGATAAAAATGATAAAAATGATAAAAATGATAAAAATGATAAAAATGATGAAAATGATAAAAATGATAAAAATGATAAAAATGATAAAAATGATAAAAATGATAAAAATGATAAAAATGATAAAAATGATAAAAATGATAAAAAAGATAAAAATGATAAAAATGATAAAATGGTTAAAATGGTAAAAATGATAAAAAGATGAAAATGATGAAAATGAAAAAACTATTTAAAATGAATTAAAATGATAAAAATAATAAAAATAATAAAAATAAAAAAAAAATTATAAAAATGATAAAAATGATAAAGAGATAAAAGTGATTAAAAATGATAAAAATGAGAAAAATGATTCAAAATAGTAAAAATGATAAAAAAATAAAATGATAAAGATGATTGAAATGATAAAAATGATAAAAATAAAAAAAAAATGATAAAAATGATAAAAATGAAAAAAATTAAAAAAAATGATAAAAATTCTAAAAATGATTTAAATGATAAAAATGATAAAAATGTTAAAAATGATATAAATGATTAAAATGATAAAAATGATGAAAATGAAAAAAATGACAAAAATGATAAAAAATATAAAAATGATAAAAATGATAAAAATGATAAAAATGATAAAAATGATAAAAATGATAAAAATGATAAAAATGATAAAAATGATAAAAATGATAAAAATGATAAAAATGATAAAAATGATAAAAATGATAAAAATGATAAAAATGATAAAAATGATAAAAATGATAAAAATGATAAAAATGATAAAAATGATAAAAATGATAAAAATGATAAAAATGATAAAAATGATAAAAACGATAAAAACGATAAAAATGATAAAAATGATAAAAATGATAAAAATGATAAAAATGATAAAAATGATAAAAATGATAAAAATGATAAAAATGATAAAAATGATAAAAATGTTAAAAATGATAAAAATGATAAAAATGATAAAAATGATAAAAATGATAAAAATGATAAAAATGATAAAAATGATAAAAATGATAAAAATGATAAAAATGATAAAAATGATAAAAATGATAAAAATGATAAAAATGGTAAAAATGATAAAAATGATAAAAAGATGAAAATGATGAAAATGAAAAAACAATTTAAATTGAATTAAAATGATAAAAATAATAAAAATAATAAAAATAAAAAAAATGATAAAAATGATAAAAATGATAAAGAGATAAAAGTGATAAAAATGATAAAAATGAGAAAAATGATTCAAAATGGTAAAAATGATAAAAAAAATAAAATGATAAAAATGATTGAAATGATAAAAATGATAAAAATAAAAAAAAATGATAAAAATGATAAAAATGAAAAAAATTATAAAAATGATAAAAATTATAAAAATGATTTAAATGATAAAAATGATAAAAATGATAAAAATGATAAAAATGATATAAATGACGAAAATGATAAAAATGATGAAAATGATAAAAATGACAAAAATGATAAAAAATATAAAAATGATAAAAACAATAAAAGTGAAAAAAATGAGAAAAATGATAAAAATGATAAAAATGATAAAAATGATAAAAATGATAAAAATGATAAAAATGATAAAAATGATAAAAATGATAAAAATGATAAAAATGATAAAAATGATAAAAATGATAAAAATGATAAAAATGATAAAAATGGTAAAAATGGTAAAAATGATAAAAATGATAAAAATGATAAAAATGATAAAAATTATAAAAATGATAAAAATGTTAAAAATGATAAAGTGATAAAAATGATAAAAATGATAAAAATGATAAAAAAGATAAAAATGATGAAAATGATAAAAATGATAAAATTGATAAAAATGATAAAAATGATAAAAATGATAAAAATGATAAAAATGATAAAAATGATAAAAATGATAAAAATGATAAAAATGATAAAAATGATAAAAATGATAAAAATGATAAGAATTATAAAATTAATAAAAATTATAAAAATCATTAAAATTATTAAAATTATAAAAATGATAAAAAAACGAAAATAAAAAAAAGAAAAAAATGATTAAAATTATGAAGATTGTAATAATGATAAAAATGAACCAAAAAAGTAAAAATGATAAAATGATAAAAAAATGAAAATTGAAAAATTAATAAAGTGATCGAAATGATAAAAATTATAAAAATACTAAAAATGATAAAAATGATAAAAAATGATAAAAATGATAAAAATGATAAAAATGATAAAAATGATATAAATAATAAAAATGATAAAAATGATAAAAATGATAAAAATGATAAAAATGATAAAAATGATAAAAATGATAAAAATGATAAAAATGATAAAAATGATAAAAATGATAAAAATGATAAAAATGATAAAAATGATAAAAATGATAAAAATGATAAAAATGATAAAAATGATAAAAATGATAAAAATGATAAAAATGATAAAAATGGTAAAAATGATAAAAATGATAAAAATGATAAAAATGATAAAAATGATAAAAATGATAAAAATGATAAAAATTATAGAAATGATAAAAATGATAAAAATGATAAAAATATTTGAAAATGATAAAATTGATAAAAATGATAAAAATGATAAAAATGAATTGAAAATGATAAAATTGATAAAAATGATAAAAATGATAAAAATGATTTAAAAAATGAAAAAAATTATTAAAAATGATTAAAAATGATAAAAATGAAAAAAAATGTTAAAAATGATAAAAGTGATACAAATTATAGAAATGATAAAAATTATAAAAATTATGAAAATGATAGAAATGACAAAATGAAGAAAATGATAATAATGATAAAAATTATAAAATAACAAAAATGATTAAAAAGATAAAATGATGAAAATTGTAGAAAAGATAAAAATGATAAAAATGGTAAAAGTTATAAGAATGATAAAAATGATAAAAAATGATAAAAAATGATAAAAAATGATAGAAATGATAAAAATGATAAAAATGATAAAAATGAAAAAAATGAAATAAATAATAAAAATGATAAAAATGATAAAAAATGATAAAAATTATGAAAATGATAAAAATGATAAAAATGATAAAAATGATAAAAATGAAAAACATGATATAAATAATAAAAATGATAAAAATGATAAAAATGATAAAAATGATAAAAATGATAAAAATGATAAAAATGATAAAAATGATAAAAATGATAAAAATGATAAAAATGATAAAAATGATAAAAATGATAAAAATGGTAAAAAAGATAAAAATGATAAAAATGATGAAAATGATAAAAATGATAAAATTGATAAAAATGATAAAAATGATAAAAATGATAAAAATGATAAAAATGATAAAAATGATAAAAATGATAAAAATGATAAAAATGATAAAAATGATAAAAATGATAAAAATGATAAAAATGATAAAAATGATAAAAATGATAAAAATGATAAAAATGATAAAAATGATAAAAATGATAAAAATGATAAAAAAGATAAAAATGATAAAAATGATGAAAATGATAAAAATGATAAAATTGATAAAAATGATAAAAATGATAAAAATGATAAAAATGATAAAAATGATAAAAATGATAAAAATGATAAAAATGATAAAAATGATAAAAATGATAAAAATGATAAAAATGATAAAAATGATAAAAATGATAAAAATGATAAAAATGATAAAAATGATAAAAATGATAAAAATGATAAAAATGATAAAAATGATAAAAATGATAAAAATGATAAAAATGATAAAAATGATAAAAATGATAAAAATGATAGAAATGATAAAAATGATAAAAATGATAAAAATGATAAAAATGATAAAAATGATAAAAATGATAAAAATGATAAAAATGATAAAAATGATAAAAATGATAAAAATGATAAAAATGATAAAAATGATAAAAATGATAAAAATGATAAAAATGATAAAAATGATAAAAATGATAAAAATGATAAAAATGATAAAAATGATAAAAATGATAAAAATGATAAAAATGATAAAAATGATAAAAATGATAAAAATGATAAAAATGATAAAAATGATAAAAATGATAAAAATGATAAAAATGATAAAAATGATAAAAAGATGAAAATGTTGAAAATGAAAAAACAATTTGAATTGAATTAAAATGATAAAAATAATAAAAATAATAAAAATAAAAAAAATGATAAAAATGATAAAAATGATAAAAATGATAAAAATGATAAAAATGATAAAAATGATAAAAATGATAAAAATGATAAAAATGGTAAAAATGATAAAAATGATAAAAAGATGAAAATGTTGAAAATGAAAAAACAATTTAAATTGAATTAAAATGATAAAAATGATAAAAATAATAAAAATGATAAAAATGATAAAAATGGTAAAAATGATAAAAATGATAAAAATGATAAAAATGATAAAAATTATAGAAATGATAAAAATGATAAAATTGATAAAAATGATAAAAATGATAAAAATGAATTGAAAATGATAAAATTGATAAAAATGATAAAAATGATAAAAATGATAAAAATGATAAAAATGATAAAAATGATAAAAATGATAAAAATGATAAAAATGATAAAAATGATAAAAATGATAAAAATGATAAAAATGATAAAAATGATAAAAATGATAAAAATGATAAAAATGATAAAAATGATAAAAATGATAAAAAAGATAAAAATGATAAAAATGATGAAAATGATAAAAATGATAAAATTGATAAAAATGATAAAAATGATAAAAATGATAAAAATGATAAAAATGATAAAAATGATAAAAATGATAAAAATGATAAAAATGATAAAAATGATAAAAATGATAAAAATGATAAAAATGATAAAAATGATAAAAATGATAAAAATGATAAAAATGATAAAAATGATAAAAATGATAAAAATGATAAAAATGATAAAAATGATAAAAATGATAAAAATGATAAAAATGATAAAAATGATAGAAATGATAAAAATGATAAAAATGATAAAAATGATAAAAATGATAAAAATGATAAAAATGATAAAAATGATAAAAATGATAAAAATGATAAAAATGATAAAAATGATAAAAATGATAAAAATGATAAAAATGATAAAAATGATAAAAATGATAAAAATGATAAAAATGATAAAAATGATAAAAATGATAAAAAAAATTGAGAAGATAAAAATGATAAAAAATGGAATTGATATAAATGATAAAAATGAGAAAAATGATTTGAAAAATGAAAAAAATTATTAAAAATGATTAAAAATAATAAAAATGAAAAAAATGTTAAAAATGATAAAAGTGATACAAATTATAGAAATGATAAAAATTATAAAAATTATGAAAATGATAGAAATGACAAAATGAAGAAAATGATAATAATGATAAAAATTATAAAATAACAAAAAATGATTAAAAAGATAAAATGATGAAAATTGTAGAAAAGATAAAAATGATAAAAATGATAAAAGTTATAAGAATGATAAAAATGATAAAAAATGATAAAAAATGATAGAAATGATAAAAATGATAAAAATGATAAAAATGAAAAAAATGATATAAATAATAAAAATGATAAAAATGATAAAAAATGATAAAAATGATAAAAATGATAAAAATGATAAAAATGATAAAAATGATAAAAACGAAAAAAATGATATAAATAACAAAAATGATAAAAATGATAAAAATGATAAAAATGATAAAAATGATAAAAATGATAAAAATGATAAAAATGATAAAAATGATAAAAATGATAAAAATGATAAAAATGATAAAAATGATAAAAATGATGAAAAAGATAAAAATGATAAAAATGATGAAAATGATAAAAATGATAAAATTGATAAAAATGATAAAAATGATAAAAATGATAAAAATGATAAAAATGATAAAAATGATAAAAATGATAAAAATGATAAAAATGATAAAAATGATAAAAATGATAAAAATGATAAAAATGATAAAAATGATAAAAATGATAAAAATGATAAAAATGATAAAAATGATAAAAATGATAAAAATGATAAAAATGATAAAAATGATAAAAATGATAAAAATGATAAAAATGATAAAAATGATAAAAATGATAAAAATGATAAAAATGATAAAAATGATAAAAATGATAAAAATGATAAAAATGATAAAAATGATAAAAATGATAAAAATGATAAAAATGATAAAAATGATAAAAAAGATAAAAATGATAAAAATGATAAAATGGTTAAAATGGTAAAAATGATAAAAAGATGAAAATGATGAAAATGAAAAAACAATTTAAAATGAATTAAAATGATAAAAATAATAAAAATAATAAAAATAAAAAAAAAATTATAAAAATGATAAAAATGATAAAGAGATAAAAGTGATTAAAAATGATAAAAATGAGAAAAATGATTCAAAATAGTAAAAATGATAAAAAAATAAAATGATAAAGATGATTGAAATGATAAAAATGATAAAAATAAAAAAAAAATGATAAAAATGATAAAAATGAAAAAAATTAAAAAAAAATGATAAAAATTCTAAAAATGATTTAAATGATAAAAATGATAAAAATGTTAAAAATGATATAAATGATTAAAATGATAAAAATGATGAAAATGAAAAAAATGACAAAAATGATAAAAAATATAAAAATGATAAAAATGATAAAAATGATAAAAATGATAAAAATGATAAAAATGATAAAAATGATAAAAATGATAAAAATGATAAAAATGATAAAAATGATAAAAATGATAAAAATGATAAAAATGATAAAAATGATAAAAATGATAAAAATGATAAAAATGATAAAAATGATAAAAATGATAAAAATGATAAAAATGATAAAAATGATAAAAATGATAAAAATGATAAAAATGATAAAAATGATAAAAATGATAAAAATGATAAAAATGATAAAAATGATAAAAATGATAAAAATGATAAAAATGATAAAAATGATAAAAATGATAAAAATGATAAAAATGATAAAAATGATAAAAATGATAAAAATGGTAAAAATGATAAAAATGATAAAAAGATGAAAATGATGAAAATGAAAAAACAATTTAAATTGAATTAAAATGATAAAAATAATAAAAATAATAAAAATAAAAAAAATGATAAAAATGATAAAAATGATAAAGAGATAAAAGTGATAAAAATGATAAAAATGAGAAAAATGATTCAAAATGGTAAAAATGATAAAAAAAATAAAATGATAAAAATGATTGAAATGATAAAAATGATAAAAATAAAAAAAAATGATAAAAATGATAAAAATGAAAAAAATTATAAAAATGATAAAAATTATAAAAATGATTTAAATGATAAAAATGATAAAAATGATAAAAATGATAAAAATGATATAAATGACGAAAATGATAAAAATGATGAAAATGATAAAAATGACAAAAATGATAAAAAATATAAAAATGATAAAAACAATAAAAGTGAAAAAAATGAGAAAAATGATAAAAATGATAAAAATGATAAAAATGATAAAAATGATAAAAATGATAAAAATGATAAAAATGATAAAAATGATAAAAATGATAAAAATGATAAAAATGATAAAAATGATAAAAATGATAAAAATGATAAAAATGGTAAAAATGGTAAAAATGATAAAAATGATAAAAATGATAAAAATGATAAAAATTATAAAAATGATAAAAATGTTAAAAATGATAAAGTGATAAAAATGATAAAAATGATAAAAATGATAAAAAAGATAAAAATGATAAAAATGATGAAAATGATAAAAATGATAAAATTGATAAAAATGATAAAAATGATAAAAATGATAAAAATGATAAAAATGATAAAAATGATAAAAATGATAAAAATGATAAAAATGATAAAAATGATAAAAATGATAAAAATGATAAGAATTATAAAATTAATAAAAATTATAAAAATCATTAAAATTATTAAAATTATAAAAATGATAAAAAAACGAAAATAAAAAAAAGAAAAAAATGATTAAAATTATGAAGATTGTAATAATGATAAAAATGAACCAAAAAAGTAAAAATGATAAAATGATAAAAAAATGAAAATTGAAAAATTAATAAAGTGATCGAAATGATAAAAATTATAAAAATACTAAAAATGATAAAAATGATAAAAAATGATAAAAATGATAAAAATGATAAAAATGATAAAAATGATATAAATAATAAAAATGATAAAAATGATAAAAATGATAAAAATGATAAAAATGATAAAAATGATAAAAATGATAAAAATGATAAAAATGATAAAAATGATAAAAATGATAAAAATGATAAAAATGATAAAAATGATAAAAATGATAAAAATGATAAAAATGATAAAAATGATAAAAATGATAAAAATGATAAAAATGATAAAAATGATAAAAATGGTAAAAATGATAAAAATGATAAAAATGATAAAAATGATAAAAATGATAAAAATGATAAAAATGATAAAAATTATAGAAATGATAAAAATGATAAAAATGATAAAAATATTTGAAAATGATAAAATTGATAAAAATGATAAAAATGATAAAAATGAATTGAAAATGATAAAATTGATAAAAATGATAAAAATGATAAAAATGATTTAAAAAATGAAAAAAATTATTAAAAATGATTAAAAATGATAAAAATGAAAAAAATGTTAAAAATGATAAAAGTGATACAAATTATAGAAATGATAAAAATTATAAAAATTATGAAAATGATAGAAATGACAAAATGAAGAAAATGATAATAATGATAAAAATTATAAAATAACAAAAATGATTAAAAAGATAAAATGATGAAAATTGTAGAAAAGATAAAAATGATAAAAATGGTAAAAGTTATAAGAATGATAAAAATGATAAAAAATGATAAAAAATGATAAAAAATGATAGAAATGATAAAAATGATAAAAATGATAAAAATGAAAAAAATGAAATAAATAATAAAAATGATAAAAATGATAAAAAATGATAAAAATTATGAAAATGATAAAAATGATAAAAATGATAAAAATGATAAAAATGAAAAACATGATATAAATAATAAAAATGATAAAAATGATAAAAATGATAAAAATGATAAAAATGATAAAAATGATAAAAATGATAAAAATGATAAAAATGATAAAAATGATAAAAATGATAAAAATGATAAAAATGGTAAAAAAGATAAAAATGATAAAAATGATGAAAATGATAAAAATGATAAAATTGATAAAAATGATAAAAATGATAAAAATGATAAAAATGATAAATATGATAAAAATGATAAAAATGATAAAAATGATAAAAATGATAAAAATGATAAAAATGATAAAAATGATAAAAATGATAAAAATGATAAAAATGATAAAAATGATAAAAATGATAAAAATGATAAAAATGATAAAAAAGATAAAAATGATAAAAATGATGAAAATGATAAAAATGATAAAATTGATAAAAATGATAAAAATGATAAAAATGATAAAAATGATAAAAATGATAAAAATGATAAAAATGATAAAAATGATAAAAATGATAAAAATGATAAAAATGATAAAAATGATAAAAATGATAAAAATGATAAAAATGATAAAAATGATAAAAATGATAAAAATGATAAAAATGATAAAAATGATAAAAATGATAAAAATGATAAAAATGATAAAAATGATAAAAATGATAAAAATGATAAAAATGATAAAAATGATAGAAATGATAAAAATGATAAAAATGATAAAAATGATAAAAATGATAAAAATGATAAAAATGATAAAAATGATAAAAATGATAAAAATGATAAAAATGATAAAAATGATAAAAATGATAAAAATGATAAAAATGATAAAAATGATAAAAATGATAAAAATGATAAAAATGATAAAAATGATAAAAATGATAAAAATGATAAAAATGATAAAAATGATAAAAATGATAAAAATGATAAAAATGATAAAAATGATAAAAATGATAAAAATGATAAAAATGATAAAAATGATAAAAATGATAAAAATGATAAAAATGATAAAAATGATAAAAATGATAAAAAGATGAAAATGTTGAAAATGAAAAAACAATTTGAATTGAATTAAAATGATAAAAATAATAAAAATAATAAAAATAAAAAAAATGATAAAAATGATAAAAATGATAAAAATGATAAAAATGATAAAAATGATAAAAATGATAAAAATGATAAAAATGATAAAAATGGTAAAAATGATAAAAATGATAAAAAGATGAAAATGTTGAAAATGAAAAAACAATTTAAATTGAATTAAAATGATAAAAATGATAAAAATAATAAAAATGATAAAAATGATAAAAATGGTAAAAATGATAAAAATGATAAAAATGATAAAAATGATAAAAATTATAGAAATGATAAAAATGATAAAATTGATAAAAATGATAAAAATGATAAAAATGAATTGAAAATGATAAAATTGATAAAAATGATAAAAATGATAAAAATGATAAAAATGATAAAAATGATAAAAATGATAAAAATGATAAAAATGATAAAAATGATAAAAATGATAAAAATGATAAAAATGATAAAAATGATAAAAATGATAAAAATGATAAAAATGATAAAAATGATAAAAATGATAAAAATGATAAAAATGATAAAAATGATAAAAATGATAAAAATGATAAAAATGATTAAAATGATAAAAATGATAAAAATGATAAAAATGATAAAAATGATAAAAATGATAAAAATGATAAAAATGATAAAAATGATAAAAATGATAAAAATGATAAAAATGATAAAAATGATAAAAATGATAAAAATGATAAAAATGATAAAAATGATAAAAATGATAAAAATGATAAAAATGATAAAAATGATAAAAATGATAAAAATGTTAAAAATGATAAAAATGATAAAAATGATAAAAATGATAAAAATGATAAAAATGATAAAAATGATAAAAATGATAAAAATGATAAAAATGATAAAAATGGTAAAAATGATAAAAATGATAAAAAGATGAAAATGTTGAAAATGAAAAAACAATTTAAATTGAATTAAAATGATAAAAATGATAAAAATAATAAAAATGATAAAAATGATAAAAATGATAAAAATGATAAAGAGATAAAAGTGATAAAAATGATAAAAATGAGAAAAATGATTCAAAATGGTAAAAATGATAAAAAAAATAAAATGATAAAAATGATTGAAATGATAAAAATGATAAAAATAAAAAAAAATGATAAAAATGATAAAAATGAAAAAAATTATAAAAATGATAAAAATTATAAAAATGATTTAAATGATAAAAATGATAAAAATGATAAAAATGATAAAAATGATAAAAATGATAAAAATGATAAAAATGATAAAAATGATAAAAATGATAAAAATGATAAAAATGATAAAAATGATAAAAATGATAAAAATGATAAAAATGATAAAAATGATAAAAATGATAAAAATGATAAAAATGATAAAAATGATAAAAATGATAAAAATGATAATAATGATAAAAATGATAAAAATGATAAAAATGATAAAAATGATAAAAATGATAAAAATGATAAAAATGATAAAAATGATAAAAATGATAAAAATGATAAAAATGATAAAAATGATAAAAATGATAAAAATGATAAAAATGATAAAAATGGTAAAAATGATAAAAATGACAAAAATGATAAAAATGATAAAAATTATAAAAATGATAAAAATGATAAAAATGATAAAGTGATAAAAATGATAAAAATGATAAAAATGATAAAAAAGATAAAAATGATAAAAATGATGAAAATGATAAAAATGATAAAATTGATAAAAATGATTAAAATGATAAAAATGATAAAAATGATAAAAATGATAAAAATGATAAAAATGATAAAAATGATAAAAATGATAAAAATGATAAAAATGATAAAAATGATAAAAATGATAAAAATGATAAAAATGATAAAAATGATAAAAATGATAAATATGATAAAAATGATAAAAATGATAAAAATGATAAAAATGATAAAAATGATAAAAATGATAAAAATGATAAAAATGATAAAAATGATAAAAATGATAAAAATGATAAAAATGATAAAAATGATAAAAATGATAAAAATGATAAAAATGATAAAAATGATAAAAATGATAAAAATGATAAAAATGATAAAAATGATAAAAATGATAAAAATGATAAAAATGATAAAAATTATAGAAATGATAAAAATGATAAAAATGATAAAAATAATTGAAAATGATAAAATTGATAAAAATGATAAAAATGATAAAAATGAATTGAAAATGATAAAATTGATAAAAATGATAAAAATGATAAAAATGATTTAAAAAATGAAAAAAATGATAAAAATGATTAAAAATGATAAAAATGAAAAAAATGTTAAAAATGATAAAAGTGATACAAATTATAGAAATGATAAAAATTATAAAAATTATGAAAATGATAGAAATGACAAAATGAAGAAAATGATAATAATGATAAAAATTATAAAATAACAAAAATGATTAAAAAGATAAAATGATGAAAATTGTAGAAAAGATAAAAATGATAAAAATGGTAAAAGTTATAAGAATGATAAAAATGATAAAAAATGATAAAAAATGATAAAAATGATAAAAATGATAAAAATGATAAAAATGATAAAAAAGATAAAAATGATAAAAATGATAAAAAAGATAAAAATAATAAAAATGATGAAAATGATAAAAATGATAAAATTGATAAAAATGATAAAAATGATAAAAATGATAAAAATGATAAAAATGATAAAAATGATAAAAATGATAAAAATGATAAAAATGATAAAAATGATAAAAATGATAAAAATGATAAAAATGATAAAAATGATAAAAATGATAAAAATGATAAAAAAGATAAAAATGATAAAAATGATGAAAATGATAAAAATGATAAAATTGATAAAAATGATAAAAATGATAAAAATGATAAAAATGATAAAAATGATAAAAATGATAAAAATGATAAAAATGATAAAAATGATAAAAATGATAAAAAATGATAAAAATGATAAAAATGATAAAAATGATAAAAATGATAAAAATGATAAAAATGATAAAAATGATAAAAATGATAAAAATGATAAAAATGATAAAAATGATAAAAATGATAAAAATGATAAAAATGATAAAAATGATAAAAATGATAAAAATGATAAAAATGATAAAAATGATAAAAATGATAAAAATGATAAAAATGATAAAAATGATAAAAATGATAAAAATGATAAAAATGATAAAAATGATAAAAATGATAAAAATGATAAAAATGATAAAAATGATAAAAATGATAAAAATGATAAAAATGATAAAAATGATAAAAATGATAAAAATGATAAAAATGATAAAAATGATAAAAATGATAAAAATGATAAAAATGATAAAAATGATAAAAATGATAAAAATGATAAAAATGATAAAAATGATAAAAATGATAAAAATGATAAAAATGATAAAAATGATAAAAATGATAAAAATGATAAAAATGGTAAAAATGATAAAAATGATAAAAAGATAAAAATGTTGAAAATGAAAAAACAATTTAAATATAATTAAAATGATAAAAATAATAAAAATAATAAAAATAAAAAAAATGATAAAAATGATAAAAATGATAAAGAGATAAAAGTGATAAAAATGATAAAAATAAGAAAAATGATTCAAAATTGTAAAAATGATATAAAAAATAAAATGATAAAAATGATTGAAATGATAAAAATGATAAAAATAAAAAAAAATGATAAAAATGATAAAAATGATAAAAATGATAAAAATGATAAAAATGATAAAAATGATAAAAATGATAAAAATGATAAAAATGATAAAAATGATAAAAATGATAAAAATGATAAAAATGATAAAAATGATAAAAATGATAAAAATGATAAAAATGATAAAAATGATAAAAATGATAAAAATGATAAAAATGATAAAAATGATAAAAATGATAAAAATGATAAAAATGATAAAAATGATAAAAATGATAAAAATGATAAAAATGATAAAAATGATAAAAATGATAAAAATGATAAAAATGATAAAAATGATAAAAATGATAAAAATGATAAAAATGATAAAAATGATAAAAATGATAAAAATGATAAAAATGGTAAAAATGATAGAAATGATAAAAATGATAAAAATGATAAAAATGATAAAAATTATAGAAATGATAAAAATGATAAAAATGATAAAAATAATTGAAAATGATTAAATTGATAAAAATGATAAAAATGATAAAAATGATAAAAAAGATAAAAATGATAAAAATAATGAAAATGATAAAAATGATAAAATTGATAAAAATGATAAAAATGATAAAAATGATAAAAATGATAAAAATGATAAAAATGATAAAAATGATAAAAATGATAAAAATGATAAAAATGATAAAAATGATAAAAATGATAAAAATGATAAAAATGATAAAAATGATAAAAATGATAAAAATGATAAAAATGATAAAAATGATAAAAATGATAAAAATGATAAAAATGATAAAAATGATAAAAATGATAAAAATGATAAAAATGATAAAAATGATAAAAATGATAAAAATGATAAAAATGATAAAAATGATAAAAATGATAAAAATGATAAAAATGATAAAAATGATAAAAATGATAAAAATGATAAAAATGATAAAAATGATAAAAATGATAAAAATGATAAAAATGATAAAAATGATAAAAATGATAAAAATGATAAAAATGATAAAAATGATAAAAATGATAAAAATGATAAAAATGATAAAAATGATAAAAATGATAAAAATGATAAAAATGATAAAAATGATAAAAATGTTAAAAATGATAAAAATGATAAAAATGATAAAAATGATAAAAATGATAAAAATGATAAAAATGATAAAAATGATAAAAATGATAAAAATGATAAAAATGATAAAAATGATAAAAATGATAAAAATGATAAAAATGATAAAAATGATAAAAATGATAAAAATGATAAAAATGATAAAAATGATAAAAATGATAAAAATGATAAAAATGAT
The DNA here is from genome assembly GCF_029784155.1 of Uranotaenia lowii. Taxonomy (NCBI): domain Eukaryota; kingdom Metazoa; phylum Arthropoda; class Insecta; order Diptera; family Culicidae; genus Uranotaenia; species Uranotaenia lowii. The sequence continues at coordinate 69,024,452 of NC_073693.1, read as the reverse complement.
AAAAATGATAAAAATGATAAAAATGGTAAAAATGATAAAAATGATAAAAAGATGAAAATGTTGAAAATGAAAAAACAATTTAAATTGAATTAAAATGATAAAAATAATAAAAATAATAAAAATAAAAAAAATGATAAAAATGATAAAAATGATAAAGAGATAAAAGTGATAAAAATGATAAAAATGAGAAAAATGATTCAAAATGGTAAAAATGATAAAAAAAAAAAATGATAAAAATGATTGAAATGATAAAAATGATAAAAATAAAAAAAAATGATAAAAATGATAAAAATGAAAAAAATTATAAAAATGATAAAAATTATAAAAATGATTTAAATGATAAAAATGATAAAAATGATAAAAATGATAAAAATGATAAAAATGATAAAAATGATAAAAATGATAAAAATGATAAAAATGATAAAAATGATAAAAATGATAAAAATGATAAAAATGATAAAAATGATAAAAATGATAAAAATGATAAAAATGATAAAAATGATAAAAATGATAAAAATGATAAAAATGATAAAAATGATAAAAATGATAAAAATGATAAAAATGATAAAAATGATAAAAATGATAAAAATAATAAAAATGATAAAAATGATAAAAATGATAAAATAAAAATGATAAAAATGATAAAAATGATAAAAATGATAAAAATGATAAAAATGATAAAAATGATAAAAATGATAAAAATGATAAAAATGATAAAAATGATAAAAATGATAAAAATGATAAAAATGATAAAAATGATAAAGATGATAAAAATGATAAAAATGGTAAAAATGATAAAAATGATAAAAATGATAAAAATGATAAAAATTATAAAAATGATAAAAATGATAAAAATGATAAAGTGATAAAAATGATAAAAATGATAAAAATGATAAAAAAGATAAAAATGATAAAAATGATGAAAATGATAAAAATGATAAAATTGATAAAAATGATAAAAATGATAAAAATGATAAAAATGATAAAAATGATAAAAATGATAAAAATGATAAAAATGATAAAAATGATAAAAATGATAAAAATGATAAAAATGATAAAAATGATAAAAATGATAAAAATGATAAAAATGATAAGAATTATCAAATTAATAAAAATTATAAAAATCATTAAAATTATTAAAATTATAAAAATGATAAAAATAACGAAAATAAAAAAAAAGAAAAAAATGATTAAAATTCTGAAGATTGTAATAATGATAAAAATGAACCAAAAAAGTAAAAATGATAAAATGATAAAAAAATGAAAATTGAAAAATTAATAAAGTGATCGAAATGATAAAAATACTAAAAATGATAAAAAATGATAAAAAATGATAAAAATGATAAAAATGATAAAAATGATAAAAATGATAAAAATGATATAAATAATAAAAATGATAAAAATGATAAAAATGATAAAAATGATAAAAATGATAAAAATGATAAAAATGATAAAAATGATAAAAATGATAAAAATGATAAAAATGATAAAAATGATAAAAATGATAAAAATGATAAAAATGATAAAAATGATAAAAATGATAAAAATGATAAAAATGATAAAAATGATAAAAATGATAAAAATGATAAAAATGATAAAAATGATAAAAATGATAAAAATGATAAAAATGATAAAAATGATAAAAATGATAAAAATGATAAAAATGATAAAAATGGTAAAAATGATAAAAATGATAAAAAGATGAAAATGTTGAAAATGAAAAAACAATTTAAATTGAATTAAAATGATAAAAATAATAAAAATAATAAAAATAAAAAAAATGATAAAAATGATAAAAATGATAAAGAGATAAAAGTGATAAAAATGATAAAAATGAGAAAAATGATGCAAAATGGTAAAAATGATAAAAAAAATAAAATGATAAAAATGATTGAAATGATAAAAATGATAAAAATAAAAAAAAATGATAAAAATGATAAAAATGAAAAAAATTATAAAAATGATAAAAATTATAAAAATGATTTAAATGATAAAAATGATAAAAATGATAAAAATGATAAAAATGATAAAAATGATAAAAATGATAAAAATGATAAAAATGATAAAAATGATAAAAATGATAAAAATGATAAAAATGATAAAAATGATAAAAATGATAAAAATGATAAAAATGATAAAAATGATAAAAATGATAAAAATGATAAAAATGATAAAAATGATAAAAATGATAAAAATGATAAAAATGATAAAAATGATAAAAATGATAAAAATGATAAAAATGATAAAAATGATAAAAATGATAAAAATGATAAAAATGATAAAAATGGTAAAAATGATAAAAATGATAAAAATGATAAAAATGATAAAAATTATAAAAATGATAAAAATGATAAAAATGATAAAGTTATAAAAATGATAAAAATGATAAAAATGATAAAAAAGATAAAAATGATAAAAATGATGAAAATGATAAAAATGATAAAATTGATAAAAATGATAAAAATGATAAAAATGATAAAAATGATAAAAATGATAAAAATGATAAAAATGATAAAAATGATAAAAATGATAAAAATGATAAAAATGTTAAAAATGATAAAAATGATAAAAATGATAAAAATGATAAAAATGATAAAAATGATAAAAATGATAAAAATGATAAAAATGATAAAAATGATAAAAATGATAAAAATGATAAAAATGATAAAAATGATAAAAATGATAAAAATGATAAAAATGATAAAAATGATAAAAATGATAAAAATGATAAAAATGATAAAAATGATAAGAATTATAAAATTAATAAAAATTATAAAAATCATTAAAATTATTAAAATTATAAAAATGATAAAAATAACGAAAATAAAAAAAAGAAAAAAATGATTAAAATTATGAAGATTGTAATAATGATAAAAATGAACCAAAAAAAGTAAAAATGATAAAATGATAAAAAAATGAAAATTGAAAAATTAATAAAGTGATCGAAATGATAAAAATTATAAAAATACTAAAAATGATAAAAAATGATAAAAAATGATAAAAATGATAAAAATGATAAAAATGATTAAAATGATAAAAATGATAAAAATGATATAAATAATAAAAATGATAAAAATGATAAAAATGATAAAAATGATAAAAATGATAAAAATGATAAAAATTATAAAAATGATAAAAATGATAAAAAAGATAAAAATGATAAAAATGATGAAAATGATAAAAATGATTAAATTGATAAAAATGATAAAAATGATAAAAATGATAAAAATGAGAAAAATGATTTAAAAAATGAAAAAAAATATTAAAAATGATTAAAAATGATAAAAATGAAAAAAATGTTAAAAATGATAAAAGTGATACAAATTATAGAAATGATAAAAATTATAAAAATTATGAAAATGATAGAAATGACAAAATGAAGAAAATGATAATAATGATAAAAATTATAAAATAACAAAAATGATTAAAAAGATGAAATGATGAAAATTGTAGAAAAGATAAAAATGATAAAAATGGTTAAAGTTATAAGAATGATAAAAATGATAAAAAATGATAAAAAATGATAGAAATGATAAAAATGATAAAAATGATAAAAATGAGAAAAATGAAATAAATAATAAAAATGATAAAAATGATAAAAAATGATAAAAATTATGAAAATGATAAAAATGATAAAAATGATAAAAATGAAAAAAATGATATAAATAATAAAAATGATAAAAATGATAAAAATGATAAAAATGATAAAAATGATAAAAATGATAAAAATGATAAAAATGATAAAAATGATAAAAATGATAAAAATGATAAAAATGATAAAAATGATAAAAATGATTAAAATGATGAAAATAATAAAAATGATAAAAATGATAAAAATGATAAAAATGATAAAAATGATAAAAATGATAAAAATGATAAAAATGATAAAAATGATAAAAATGATAAAAATGATAAAAATGATAAAAATGATAAAAATGATAAAAATGATAAAAATGATAAAAATGGTAAAAATGGTAAAAATGATAAAAATGATAAAAATGATAAAAATGGTAAAAATGGTAAAAATGATAAAAAGATGAAAATGATGAAAATGAAAAAACAATTTAAAATGAATATAAATGATAATAATAAAAAAAATAATAAAAATAAAAAAAATGATAAAAATGATAAAGATGATAAAAATGATAAAAATGATAAAAATGATAAAAATGATAAAAATGATAAAAATGATAAAAATGATAAAAATGATTAAAATGATGAAAATAATAAAAATGATAAAAATGATAAAAATGATAAAAATGATAAAAATGATAAAAATGATAAAAATGATAAAAATGATAAAAATGATAAAAATGATAAAAATGATAAAAATGATAAAAATGATAAAGATGATAAAAATGATAAAAATGATTAAAATGATAAAAATGATAAAAATGATAAAAATGATTAAAATGATAAAAATGATAAAAATGATAAAAATGATAAAAATGATAAAAATGATAAAAATGATAAAAATGATAAAAATGATAAAAATGATAAAAATGATTAAAATGATGAAAATGATAAAAATGATAAAAATGATAAAAATGATAAAAATAATAAAAATGATAAAAATGATAAAAATGATAAAAATGATAAAAATGATAAAAATGATAAAAATGATAAAAATGATAAAAATGATAAAAATGATAAAAATGATAAAAATGATAAAAATGATAAAAATGATAAAAATGATAAAAATGATAAAAATGATAAAAATGATAAAAATGATAAAAATGGTAAAAATGGTAAAAATGATATAAAGATGAAAATGATGAAAATGAAAAAACAATTTAAAATGAATATAAATGATAAAAATAATAAAAATAATAAAAATAAAAAAAATGATAAAAATGATAAAAATGATAAAGAGATAAAAGTGATTAAAAATGATAAAAATGATAAAAATGATTCAAAATGGTAAAAATGATAAAAAAAAATAAAATGATAAAAATGATTGAAATGATAAAAATGATAAAAATAAAAAAAAATGATAAAAATGATAAAAATGAAAAAAATTAAAAAAATGATAAAAATTATAAAAATGATTTAAATGATAAAAATGATAAAAATGTTAAAAATGATATAAATGATGAAAATGATGAAAATGATGAAAATGATTAAAATGATAAAAATGGTAAAAAATGATTAAAATGATAAAAACGATAAAAGTGAAAAAAATGAGAAAAATGATAAAAATGATAAAAATGATAAAAATGATAAAAAAGATAAAAATGATAAAAATGATAAAAATGATAAAAATGATAAAAATGATAAAAATGATAAAAATGATAAAAATGATAAAAATGATAAAAATGATAAAAATGTTAAAAATGATAAAAATGATAAAAATGATAAAAATGATAAAAATGATAAAAATGAAAACAATGATATAAATAATAAAAATGATAAAAATGATAAAAATGATAAAAATGATAAAAATGATAAAAATGATAAAAATTATAGAAATGATAAAAATGATAAAAAATGATAAAAATTATGAAAATGATAAAAATGATAAAAATTATAAAAATGAAAAAAATGATATAAATAATAAAAATGATAAAAATGATAAAAATGATAAAAATGATAAAAATGATAAAAATGATAAAAATGATAAAAATGATAAAAATGATAAAAATGATAAAAATGATAAAAATGATAAAAATGATAAAAATGATAAAAATGATAAAAATAATAAAAATGATAAAAATGATAAAAATGATAAAAATGATAAAAATGATAAAAATGATAAAGATGATAAAAATGATAAAAATGATTAAAATTTTAAAAATGATAAAAATGATATAAATAATAAAAATGAGAAAAATGATAAAAATGATAAAAATGATAAAAATGATAAAAATGATAAAAATGATAAAAATGATAAAAATGATAAAAATGATAAAAATGATAAAAATGATAAAAATGGTAAAAATGGTAAAAATGATAAAAATGATAAAAATGATAAAAATGGTAAAAATGGTAAAAATGATAAAAAGATGAAAATGATGAAAATGAAAAAACAATTTAAAATGAATATAAATGATAAAAATAATAAAAATAATAAAAATAAAAAAAATGATAAAAATGATAAAGATGATAAAAATGATAAAAATGATAAAAATGATAAAAATGATAAAAATGATAAAAATGATAAAAATGATAAAAATGATAAAAATGATTAAAATGATGAAAATAATAAAAATGATAAAAATGATAAAAATGATAAAAATGATAAAAATGATAAAAATGATAAAAATGATAAAAATGATAAAAATGATAAAAATGATAAAAATGATAAAAATGATAAAGATGATAAAAATGATAAAAATGATAAAAATGATAAAAATGATAAAAATGATAAAAATGATAAAAATGCTTAAAATGATGAAAATAATAAAAATGATAAAAATGATAAAAATGATAAAAATGATAAAAATGATAAAAATGATAAAAATGATAAAAATGATAAAAATGATAAAAATGATAAAAATGATTAAAATGATTAAAATGATGAAAATAATAAAAATGATAAAAATGATAAAAATGATAAAAATGATAAAAATGATAAAAATGATAAAAATGATAAAAATGATAAAAATGATAAAAATGATAAAAATGATAAAAATGATAAAAATGATAAAAATGATAAAAATGATAAAAATGATAAAAATGATAAAAATGATAAAAATGTTAAAAATGATAAAAATGATAAAAATGATAAAAATGATAAAAATGATAAAAATGATAAAAATGATAAAAATGGTAAAAATGGTAAAAATGATAAAAAGATGAAAATGATGAAAATGAAAAAACAATTTAAAATGAATATAAATGATAAAAATAATAAAAATAATAAAAATAAAAAAAATGATAAAAATGATAAAAATGATAAAGAGATAAAAGTGATTAAAAATGATAAAAATGAGAAAAATGATTCAAAATGGTAAAAATGATAAAAAAAAATAAAATGATAAAAATGATTGAAATGATAAAAATGATAAAAATAAAAAAAAATGATAAAAATGATAAAAATGAAAAAAATTAAAAAAATGATAAAAATTATAAAAATGATTTAAATGATAAAAATGATAAAAATGTTAAAAATGATATAAATGATGAAAATGATGAAAATGATGAAAATGATTAAAATGATAAAAATGGTAAAAATGATTAAAATGATAAAAACGATAAAAGTGAAAAAAATGAGAAAAATGATAAAAATGATAAAAATGATAAAAATGATAAAAAAGATAAAAATGATAAAAATGATAAAAATGATAAAAATGATAAAAATGATAAAAATGATAAAAATGATAAAAATGTTAAAAAAGATAAAAATGATAAAAATGATAAAAATGATAAAAATGATAAAAATGATAAAAATGATAAAAATGATAAAAATGATAAAAATGATAAAAATGATAAAAATGGTAAAAATGTTAAAAATTATAAAAATGATAAAAATGATAAAAATTATAGAAATGATAAAAATGATAAAAATAATTGAAAATGATAAAATTGATAAAAATGATAAAAATGATAAAAATGATAAAAATGATAAAAATGATAAAAATGATAAAAATGATAAAATTGATAAAAATGATAAAAATGATAAAAATGATAAAAATAATAAAAATGATAAAAATGATAAAAATGATAAAAATGATAAAAATGATAAAAATGATAAAAATGATAAAAATGATAAAAATGATAAAAATGATAAAAATGATAAAAATGATAAAAATGATAAAAATGATAAAAATGATAAAAATGATAAAAATGATAAAAATAATTGAAAATGTTAAAAATGATAAAAACGATAAAAATGATAAAAATGATAAAAATAATAAAAATGATAAAAATAATTATAATGATAAAAATGATGAAAATGATAAAAATGATAAAAATGATAAAAATGATAAAAATGATAAAAATGTTAAAAATGATAAAAATGATAAAAATGATAAAAATGATAAAAATGATAAAAATGATAAAAATGATAAAAATGATAAAAATGATAAAAATGATAAAAATGATAAAAATGATAAAAATGATAAAAATGATAAAAATGATAAAGATGATAAAAATGATAAAAATGATAAAAATGATAAAAATGGTAAAATTGATAAAAATGATAAAAATGATAAAAATGATAAAAATGATAAAAATTATAAAAATGATAGAAATGATAAAGATGATAAAAATGATAAAAATGAAAAAAAAGATAAAAATGTTAAAAATGTTAATTTTTTCAATTATGTCAATTTTGTCAATTTTGTCAATTTTGTCAATTTTGTCAATTTTGTCAATTTTGTCAAATTTGTCAATTTTGTCAATTTTGTCAATTTTGTCAATTTTGTCAATTTTGTCAATTTTGTCAATTTTGTCAATTTTGTCAATTTTGTTAATTTTGTCAATTTTGACAATTTTGTCAATTTTGTCAATTTTGAAAGTTTTTTCAATTTTGTCTATTTCACAATAACAAAAAAAAACACAACAAATTCAATAAAACACTATTCAGTTCTGCATTTATTAAACACCCTGTAAATGAGCATTTTCATGCAGCCGCGTCTTCCACCAAACTCAGACGGGACACCAAATGCTAGTAATAAGTAGCTAAGAAGAGAAAACCTTGTCGTACCTTTCGCTTAATTTAATTTATTACCCCCCGTGATTTACATTTATTACAATACTTTTCTCATTTCTTGCCTCATGAAATACGGCGAGCTGGGGTGGACCGAGCTCAAAGAAAGAAAAAAAAATCAAGGATCATTGGAGCAAAAAACAGGCAGAAGGGAGGATGACAGTCACCTTGTCTTCGACACTCATTCCGTCAGCCTCGTCATCATCGAGGAAAAGGCTTGCCTGAAATGGAATAAAAACAGCGGCCCGGATTAACTTCGTGGCTGGGTTCGAGACCGTTCTTTAGGACTTGGATTTGTTTCCGTGACAGCTTTTAGAAGCAGAAAAAAAAACTTCGCTGCTAACCAGGTTAAAGACTGTGGAACAAAAAGTAAACGTGAAAATATTAATTCATTAAACTTTTATCCACTTTTCCGGTTCCTTGATGAAGTTTACTTTACCCGAACGAGCACTCGAAAGAAACTTTCAAGTTTATGCAGTGCCCAGATGTCATTTTTTCATTTGATTCTGGTGCCCCCTCAAGAAAACAGAAAAAGGTTGAAAAGTTGTTTGCACCACACCGGTACTTGGCAAACGAAGCTGGGGACGATGTCAATATTAGTGAAAACCATTTTTAAGGTTGGTAAATGTTTGATGGTTTTGCAAATGCTTCTAAGAAATCTTAGCACATGAAGAAAACAAATGTCAGATGATTTAATCTAACAAAACTTAAGTCCTCACCCATCTTGTGCATCGTTGAACGATGTTTTCGTCCTGAGATTGCATCTATTCTATAAATTGTTCGCACATAAACAGTCAAGCGCAAAACAAACCACAACCAGGCTTAAAAGTTTTGGAAAACGTGAAAGTGTTTGAAAAGAAAAAATCAGATTCAAGCCAAGAAATTCTAGAATCTCTATTTTCAAGTTCAAACATTGGACTCGTTGATTTGGACCTTCCGGTTGCAAATGAAGATTTTCACTTCAACTTTTAACTTCCGCATTTCGACTTTTGACATTCGAATTCCGACTTTTGACTTTCAACTTGCGACTTTTGACATTCGACTTCAGAATTACGACTTTTGACTTTCAACGACTTTCGACAAACGACTTTCGACCTTTGACTTTCGACTTTTGACTTTCGACTTTTGACTTTTGACATTCGACTTTCGACATTGGCTTTCGACATTGATTTTCGACTTTCGACTTTAAACTCTCGACTTTTGACTTTCAACTTTCAACTTTCGACTTTCGCGTTTCAACTTTTGACTTTCGACTTTCGACTTTCGACTTTCAACTTTCCACATCCGACTTTCCACTTCCGATTTTCGACTTTTGACTTTTGACTTTTGACTTTCGACTTTCGACTTTCGACTTTCGACTATCGACTTTCGACTGTCGACTTTCGACTTTCGACTTTCGACTATCGACTTTCGACTTTCGACTTTCGACTTTCGACTTTTGACTTTCAACTTTCGACATTCGACTTTCGACTTTCGACATTCCACTAGCGACTTTCGACTTTCAACTTTCGCTTTTCGTCATTGGACTTTCGACTTTCGACTATCGGCTATCGACTTTCGAATTTCGACCTTCAACTTTCGAATTTCGACTTTCGACTTTCGACTTTTGACTTTCGACTTTCGACTTTCGACTTTCGACTTTCGACTTTCGACTTTCGACTTTCGACTTTCGACTTTCGACTTTCGACTTTCGACTTTCGACTTTCGACTTTCGACTTTCGACTTTCGACTTTCGACTTTCGACTTTCGACTTTCGACTTTCGACTTTCGACTTTCGACTTTTGACTTTCGACTTTCGACTTTCGACTTTCGACTTTCGACTTTCGACTTTCGACTTTCGACTTTCGACTTTCGACTTTAGACTTTAGACTTTCGACTTTCGACTTTCGACTTTCGTCTTTCGACTTTCGACTTTCGACTTTCGACTTTCGACTTTCGACTTTCGACTTTCGACTTTCGACTTTTGACTTTCGACTTTCGACTTTCGACTTTCGACTTTCGACTTTTGATTTTCGACTTTCGACTTTCGTCTTTCGACTTTCGATTTTCAACTTTCAACTTTCGACTTTCGACTTTCGACTTTCGACTTTCGACTTTCGACTTTCGACTTTCGACTTTCGACTTTCGACTTTCGACTTTCGACTTTCGACTTTCGACTTTCGACTTTCGACTTTCGACTTTCGACTTTCGACTTTCGACTTTCGACTTTCGACTTTCGACTTTCGACTTTCGACTTTCGACTTTCGACTTTCGACTTTCGACTTTCGACTATCGACTTTCGGATTTGGACTGCCAATTTTCGGCTTTAGATTTCCAACTTTCTTTCTTCGATTATCGATTTAAATTTTTCAAATTAGACTCTTGACACTATAATATCCTAATTTAATCTTATTTTGTACATATAATATAACCATTTTTCCTATGTCTTGTTTTGAAATTATACTCTTTTGAAAGTGTAACAGAAAGTTAGCCACCCAAACAATGTTGCTTTAAAACATGCAGTTTCTGCATCCAGAATTGAATCCAAAGCATGCACAAATGCATGTTAGTCCAATTCCTAAGTTCTCGCCTTACTGCGGGCTTTACAGGGAGGATCTGCTACAACATTAGCACAAAAAAGGAAGAAACTATACGTAGAACGCTATGCATCTGCATTCTGGTAGCGGCTAGGACCTTCATACTTCATCACCGGAACAGTAAAGTTGCTCTTTCCCGGCCGGCTCGGTCAGACTCAGTCGTCGTCGGTGGTATTACAAAATAAATATACAAAGCCATGCTGACAGGAATTATTTTTGGAACCACAAGCAATTTTCTGCGGTAAGAACAAAAGTTTTATTTCATTTTGAGTTGCAAAATACGATTCTCGTAAATTTGAGACTCATTGTTTGGAACGATTAAAACGGATCTCAGGGGATTTGATTTCTGTTTTGACAAAACTGAAAAAGCGCAAGATGTTCGTAGTTTTAATTTTTTTTATAGAAATAAACTTTTGTAAATATTATTTATATCGTTGAAAAGCTAAATATTCTTCTTTCGCTGAAGCACTAATATTAAACTATCGAAAGATCTAGGACATTCTACGTTGTTTTTCAGAATATTTCGTGCAAATTAGTGAAATCATTTATTCAGAATGAAGTTGAATTTGAATAAACAATATTTTTGTGGAAATTCTACATTAATCAACAATCAAAGTGAAGATACGTTTTCATTACAATTGTGTGAAATGTGTTTTTAAATAAAGTTTCAAGTTCTAAGTTTTTTTTTTTTGTCTTTATTTAAGAGATTTTCAGCCACAGGCTGGTTCACCTCTGGAAAGATTTAAACTATTTAAAAAGCAATTACAAGTCGTTATATAAACCTGTTTCTTTAAGGAATTCTAACATTTTGTTTTCATTCACTGGGTCATTGGAAAGTGCGTTGCGGATGGATTGGTCTATATCGTACTTTTCTCTAATGTCATGGAAACCGGGGCATTGTGTGATTAGATGTTGTACAGTAAGTCTCGTGTTGCACTGCTCACAAATCGGTGCGGATCCTCCTTCAACGGTGTGTCGGTGCGTAAGCCTGGTGTGTCCAATTCGAAGTCGTGATAATATGGTTTGATCTTTCCTATTTTTTTGATCAGTCCAGATATTTGGATTTCCCTTGATTTTTGCCAAAAAAAGATTTCGGTTTGATGCCCAGATATTTGTCCATGCTCGCCAGATGATATTTTTCACCCACAAATGAAGGTCAGAAGCAGGAATGTTCAATGGGCGAGGTTGTGCGTCTCTGCCAACAGATGCTAGTCTATCTGCTTCCTCGTTGCCACGAATTCCTGCGTGGCCTGGTATCCAGCAGAAAGTGATGTTCCGTGGATTAAGTTTTTGTATTTTTTGAATCCAAGGATGCCGATTTCTTGGGTTTTGCAAGGCACGCTGGCAGAGTCTGTGAAAACTACGGTATTTCCACCAGATGTATTGTGGTGACGAATTGCAAGTAGTAGTGCGGCGACTTCAGCAGAAAATACAGAAGCTTGGCTTGGTAAGTTTTTTGCGATTGTCACTGAAGCGCCTTACAGACCAATTCCGACTTTGTCTGACAATTTGGAGCCATCGGTGAAGAGTTTTTCGAAAAAGAAAAAATTCTGTTCAACAATTGAATTGTAATGAGCGATCACTTTTTTATGAGGGTCCCCAGCGCGAATCTTTCTTTTTATTTTCAAATCTATTTTGAGATTGTCTGCGTCCCAACGCTGGTCGCCTAAACGTTCTAGACATGCTGTACTCGGTAGTTCCAAACCCGTGTATCTTTGAAAAATGTCTTTTGCATGAATGTACAACGTGCGTTCCTCATGAGTTTCCAGCGATTTTTCGGTTATACTAATGGCTTTTTTTATTATATTAAGAGCCACTATCAAATAAAATGGTAGAACTCCAGCTTCTGTGCAGGCAGCTAGTGCTGGTGAACCAGGTAAAAGGCCTCCGGCATTTCTGATCATTGTATTATAAACAGGACTCAAAATGTCCACAAGTTTATCGAATGCTCTACATGTGATCTCCAGCCCATATAGCAGTTTACTTGTAACTACACAGTTACCGATTTTGAGAATCGTGCGGCGATTGTTTACTTTGTGACGGTTGCTGATAGTCTTTATCAATCTCGAGCGGCTTGAAATATCTGATTTCACTCGTCTACAGTGCGGTTCGAAAGAAAATCTACGGTCAAACGTTATGCCGAGAATTTTCGGTTCTTTCCGGTAGGGAATTGCTTTTCCGTCTAGTTCTATTTTGAATTTCCATGGATGGTGGTTACCTAGGCATATGTGACTTCTGGAACATTTTTCAGCAGACATAGAATACCCTACTGATTTAGCCCATTTCGAAATTTGATTTACTGCTATTTGTAATTTTCGCTGGTTTATTTTCAAACTTTTTCCTGTGATAATAACTAGAATGTCATCAGCGTACACGAAAACATTGACCCCTTTGTTCAAAACAGAGAAAAGCGAGTTCATTGCGATCAAGAAAAGGGTAACTGCCAATACTGATCCTTGTGGTACACCATTTTCTTCACGTTTGATTGAAGATAAGGATTCCCCAACCACAACTTGAAAAGTTCGATTGAATAAAAAGTTTGAGATGAATTTTCCAAGGCGCCCATCAATTCCCCAACTTTTTAGTTGCTTCAGAATACCTTTCTTCCAAGTTCTATTGTAAGCTTTCGATATATCGAGGGAAACCATATCTGCGTGGAATTCATTCCGGATTGCTTTCTCAATAACGTCGCCTACAGCCGCAAAGTAAGTTCCCGTTCCACGACCCCTGCGAAAAGCGTGTTGTCGATTGTCTAACCATTCATTTTCCTCCAATAGGGTTACTAAACGACGATTTACCATTCTTTCGAAAACTTTGGAAGGGCAACTCGTTAGACTTATAGGTCTAAAATGGCAAGGCTCTCTACTTTGTGTACCGTTTTTTGGAATTGGTACAACATAGCTGTTTCTCCAACATTCAGGATACGTTCCATCGCACCAAAGATCATTAAAAGATTTCAAAAGCGCCAGTTTGGCAGGTAGGGGCAAGCGTTTGAGCATGGGATACCCAATCATGCAAGGACCAGTTGATTTTCCTTTGGAGCTATCAAGGGCGAACATAAATTCATTCATGCTGAAAGTCAGGTTATAGTCTTGTTGAAGGTTAACCAACTGATGAAAACTAACATCTTCTGCTTCAGCTTTGGCCTTTAAAACCAAGAAAGCATGATCATAGTTATTTGATGCAGAGAGATCTTGGAAATAATTACCAAGACCTTCTACTATATCTGAAGTTTCATCCGTAAACATTCCATTGAGTTTTAAGAAGAAGCCTTGTGAACGGCGCTTTCCACTCAACGAATTCACACGGCTCCACAGCTCAGTGCTCGATGATTGGGGACTTATTCCATCCAGAAAGTCTTCCCAACAGCGTTGTTTACTTTCGGCTATTATTTTACGGCAAGAGTTCCGAGCAGCACAGTAGCTGATATGATATTCGGTATGTCGTGGATCCCCCGGTGGTAGTCTCTTGAGCGCACGTAAATGTTTCCGTCGTTTTTTAACTGCAGCCTTAACTTCATCATTCCACCATCGAGTCGCTCTTCTTCCCACTTTACCTCCTGTGAGAGGAATACATTCAAGACTTGCTTCGTAAACTATGCTGTTGAGGTTCTCGATTGTGTAGGAAGTATGACGTTCGATTCGATCAAGTAGTAAGTTTTCGAATTTTTCCCAGTCAGCTTTGTCGTAGCACCATTTTTTACGACGTCGTAACATAGGTAGAGTTGTTCTTCTAGTAATTTCGATTGGGAAATGGTCGCTTCCTCTTGCATCGTGATGTACCTTCCAATCGATTGTATTGGCAAAACCTGGCGAGCATATGGATATATCAATGGCAGATCTAGTTTGGCCTCTCAGAAAGGTGTCCGTGCCATTGTTGAGTATCGTGAGATTATGCTTTTCGACTGCTTTGGAGATGATGTTCCCCCGAAAATCCGACCTTAAAGATCCCCAAGATTGGTGGTGAGCATTAAAATCTCCGAGTACGATAAATGGTCGTTCAAGTTGAGAAAGTAGCTCAGATAAAGTTTTCTCTAGCTCAGAGATTTTCCCGGGCGGGAGATAAATTGAAACTATTGAAATTGGAGTATGAGATTCTAGTTTCATACCGATGGCAAGAAGGGGACTGTTTAAATCTAATAATGTATGTGGAATAGGGTTTCGAACTGCAACTGCCACGTTTTGGTATCTGGTCTCCCCATTTTTTGTGTACCATGAGTACCTACCACCAAACCAGGAATTGAGCACAAAAGGGTTGACTCGATGTAGCTCTTGGAGAGCGAGTACCTCTGGGGGGTTGGGTGTGACGATGAGAGTGAGATCATTGAGGTTGTTAATCAACCCGTTGACATTCCACTGGAGGGCCAGGCGGGCGGTGTTTCTATCGTTCAGTTGGGTTCTGGATTCCTCTGATTCGGTCGAAGTTGAACGTGTTCGGATATCTGTTTCTTCACTGGGAGGTTTTGTGGTATCCAGAAGATTCGGTGGATCGCATATCCGCGCAGAAGTAGTTGAAGAGACATTTTGTGGTGCAAAACGAGAGCTGGTTCCCTCGCCTGGATCCCACCCAGATGAGAATCCTGGAATGTGTGGAGGAGTAGCAACTGTTTCTTTTGTGACGGAAAGGGTACTGACCTTACCCAAGCAACCAAAAGTTCGAATATCACTTAAGGAACGAATTAATAAGTTCATATATAGCTGTACAAAAGTTCTGTGGAACTTTTTTGCTGTTCAAAATGCTTTTTCGAGGTCCATGGAACTTCATTCTTTATCAAGTTCAGCCAATACTCAAAAAAAGCTTTAAAGTACTGTTTTGGTTTCTTTTTCTACTTTTTGGGAACTTTAAAGTTTGTATGAAGAAAAACAATCTACTTGTTACGTACTTCTCATTTTTTTCAAAATCAAGTAGCTATCAAAGGGTTGCAAGTCTTTTTGTACAGCTCAATAGTTCGTAAAAAGTCTCTGTTGTACTATTTTGTAAACTTGAAAGTTTTTAATTAGTTCCAACGGGCGTTCAAAAGCAACTTCGTATTATAGAAACTTTGAAGTAGATTTAAAGGCTAAAATCTACTTTTTTCGAACTTCAACACGTGTTTGCATAAATAAACACATCGTTACTTGGGAAACAACTATATGAAGTACACATTAAGTTCCGGAAGAACTTTTTAACAGCTTGAAAGTTGGAATTAAGTAGAAATAAAGAACCTGAAAGTCGTTTTAGAGAAAATCATCACATCGAGTAAAATCGTTGCCTACTCATGATGTTCATATAGGGCAACAAGTATGGATCTCAACTTTCAAGCGGTGAGCTCGGGTTCGAGGCTTGGTAAGAACATGTTATTTAAATGTTATGTGAGTTTAGTAACAAATATAGTTGATTAATATGAATCAAAATAGCAGACTTGAGAAGGCAATTGAAGGAGCGGAAGAGTAATTTTTTCGATTTTTTATGCTGCTTATAAAGTGGATTTTGAAGCTGGTTAGAAGTTGTTTGACGATTTATGCGAACTTTTTATCAACTTTAAAGTTCGTTTAACTACTTAAAAATTGAGCTGAAAAGAAGTTGTATTAGCATACTCGATTAAGCTGATCAAGCCTGATAGAGGAATGTTATCCGAACTTTTGGTTGCTTGGGTAGTACCCCCCGGTTGCCAATCACTAGCAACCACCGAAGTCCCGTGGATCAACGGTGGGGCCTGTGAGAGGCTATGCGGGGGGAGTGATGGTTCTTGGATGGTATCACTCTGGAGGAAGCAGTTGGTCTGTATTGCAGGGGCAGGTGTCGTGAACTGTTGTAACGGGTACACCAGCTACTAGTAAAACCAACAACAGAAATTCCTTTATAACCTTTAAATAAATTAATTAAGAGCCATTTAGAAACTAAATAAAATGAAACAATAACAATCAAATTAATTATTCATAAAGTACCTCCACTTAGAACTTAAAATTAATATAAAGATTTCGAAAAATAAAATCAACGAAGAAAGTTGAGCGAATGAATCCTCCTGCCAGGTACCACCCTAATTAATCATTAACCGAATCATCATTAACATCAAAAACGCGCCTGTAGATGTATTCGATCACCCGACACATTTTTGGAGTAGAAAGTATGGTTTAGAGAGTCACCTTCCAGATGATCGCCGACTGCAAGCTTGTTGTGCACCAGGTGAATGACCTCTTTCGGGATGCCTTTGTGCACCTAGGTTTGGAAGAGAAAAGGTTTGGTCTTTGGTCTCGGGTTTGGAAGGGGAAGACAAGGCTGCATTGTAAAATCGCGGAAAAGAGAGTTGTTTGTTTAACTTCTCGATTAGGTCTTCGTATCGGGTAGTTCCGGTACGAAGTTGAACTAGATCAAGAAGGCTGATTTCAGATGCGACTTCCTGAACCACTTAATCGTGAAGTTCAGTTGGGTAAAGACCGTTTAATTCGCGTGGTAATTTTTTTCACCTGTGATCCGTGAACCAGTGTTCCGGTTATTAACTAGCCCTTTTTGTGTTTTCCGCTTAGCTCGCAGTTAAGTTAAAGGCATCGTAGGAAAGTGTAGTGTCAAAAAAAAGCACAGGAAAACAGTGCTTACTCAGTCAGGTAAGGCGTGAGAATGCTGGTGCAATGCCGAACGTTACGTAAAACGCAACTTGTTTTTGCAACAGATTTGAGAAGCCCACTACAGCTTTCTCAAGCAGCCGTTTCATCAACCGTCGATCCCGCCGTGACGATCCGGGAATCTGCCGAGACCACCTAGAAAGCTACCAGGAACCGCCGGGACGAAATATCATCTCTGGAGCGTGCACGCGGCAGTGCCAAGGGTATTAGGTCAGCGGAATTCTTCTATTTTTGAAAACGAAAATTCCTAACCGAAATTCGTTCATTAGCATTTGCACCACCCCCACAATATTCTTCGATTCGACGAAATCTTCGACCAGCTGTGGCAGCCGGGAGATCTCGGCAAAAAGTTTCGCTGAACGCATGGGATCACATTGGATCCAACCACGCGTTCAGCCATAATCACCTGCATAGCTGTTCATCATCTTTGCCGATAGCCCGTCACCAGCACATCTGCCGGGAGAACACATCGGAGGTTCACCGCACTTGGCAGCAGAACCGGGGAAACCAAAACCCCCCGTTAGTATAAGGAAATAACGTGAGTACTCACCTATGGCCAACTTTATTTATTAGCGATGGTTCGCTCATGTACATGTACAATTCTTATGAACGGCATGCAACTTTAGCCGCTTATGTTGCAATTTGAAAATTTCATCCTACGACGATAATTTTATATGCAATCGACGTAGTTCGGACTGGCGAGCCGGAAAAGTAGCCTATTTCCACCCCCGCAAAGAAAATTCAAACCATTTGTATGGGGAAAATTTCGACGATCGAGCGCACCGTAAAGGAACGAAAAACCAAGCGTCTCCACCAGCACTAACAGTAGAAAATCGAAACAGACACACAAAATTGTAAAACGAACACACGACAATAGAGGCCGAATAAAAAAGGATCCAATGAATGTACCTAACTAAATCGTCTCAGGTATTTTGGACCGGAAACACTAGAGGGATGATGACATAATTGGGGCATTGGGAAGGGGGTCACAGGTTATTCGTTGTTGCTTTTTATTCGTTTACTGCGGTGATTGGCTGCGAATCCAATCACGGTCTTTTCTCATCCTGAGCAGGTTAAGAGGTTGGGAATTCGTCCGTTAGTTTTCAGCTTCTCTGGTTCAACTTTTTAGCGAGCAACGAATAATCCCCCTTTCCGTGATTTTGCGGGCTGTTCTCGTTTTCGGGGCGGATTCGAATTCGAAGCCGAAGTACGGATCCCTTTTCAGAGACCCTTCTGCTTCTTTCCCAAAATAGGGAACCAAAAAAGGAACTCACGTCCGAGTCTCATTCAGCTGGGCAAACCAAGACTAGGTGGGTGGTCTTCCGTAAGGAAGTGGCGCTTAAGCCACCCGCTAACGAAACGGAAGTGTGTCGGGGCTCTCGTTATATTTGGCGCCCAACAATACAAGGCTTTTCTTCTGATCGATACATTTACTTTCAGGTTTTTCTCGTAAATTTTCTCAAGTTTATTTAGTTCAAGGCAACATTTCTTGAATCAAGAATCCAGATTTTTATTTTAATCGAAATTTATTGTGCAGGAAATATTTCGCTCTTAGCTTACAGATTAGTTACAAACCATTTTCATTCTACATTGCCGGTGGTACATTTTTTGTTTTTTTTTTCTTCTTTTCATTCTAATTTCAAGATTTAGTTGTAGGATTTCAATATTTTTAGCGTACTTATACACATTTATTACTTTCGTTTCATTTGCTACTTTAATCCGTTCAAGTTCTTCTTAAGCTATTTTTTTTTGTTTCATTTTTGCTACGGTTATGATGAGCACATTTTTTATCATTGTACATATTTTGCATTTTTTTTTTTTGGTAATTCTTTAAATCATATACATATGAGGATTTGATGATCACAACACCTTTGATTTTCATGTTATTTTTTTCATAAACTTTCACTTTAAGGGTTACACAATTTAACTATTCTTTTTAGTAAATTGAGAATTTACGGTTTGCGTTCTTTGAATATCCAAATAACATGGAACAATCAAAATCAGAATTCATATCGCGGGAAGAAATTGAATTTCTTTTGCGAGAGCAGACTCGAAAAATGATAGAAAAGTTTGAGCAGGAGAAAGAAAGGTTGAGGAGAATCATGAAAGAGCGGGACGAGACTATTGCACAACTGTTAGGAACTATGACGGAGGAAGTTCCGCAAGATTATCGAAGGAATACAAATACCTACCAGGGAAAGATTGAGGCCAATTACAACTTCCATGGCCACCCAAGCTACATGGAAAGCCCCTCAGAGCGATCTTCGACTAAACTTTCAGAACATCAACTGACAGCTAACCAGAATGATTCGAAAGCAGAGGTTGTAGATTCCGAAATTTATCTAGATGATCACGTTAAACAGGGTCAAGCTCAAGAAGCAACAGCACACGTGAATCATCGGGAGGTTGATAAGAATCCAAGGGCACTATCTTTTAAAAGTAGCTATGGGGATACCGACAAACTTAAGGATCGAGGGAAAGATTTTAAACTGAGTTCGAAAGACTTCCAATCCTCTCTAGAGAACGCGTCAACGAATTGGTCTGTCACAGGATCAAGTCAACTGGAAATCACGAATTTCTTTAAAAATCTGAACACTAATCAAACGATCAACTCAATAAGGGGAGAACAGGTGCGAACGAGGGTAGAATCATCGATGACTTCTGCTACTATAAGTCCAACAGGAATTTTTCAGATGGCCTATCTTTGTAGTTCACTTGCAAGAAAGATACTGAACACATCGTTCCGAGAAACACGAACCAGGTTTCGCGCATCAATCCATGCCCGAGATGGACATCATCACACTGCATGCTACCAGCGGATTGGCCTTACAGAATTTCAGCAACAAGACGAGCAGCCAACTTTTGCGAATCGTAAACCGATCACCGTTGTAGGAAAGAACAGTAAAACATTTTTTAGCGAGAAAGCTTGGCCGTTACACGGGATTCCAGGACCTCCAACAACGTCATTTCACACTAAGTGACGCCTACATTCTTCACAATTAACAGAATCCTCTTTTCAGCTACGCAGCTCCCTACGGAGAGACAAGATAAAAAAAAAAAACCAAAATAGGGAACCAAAAAAGGAACTCACGTCCGAGTCTCATTCAGCTGGGCAAACCAAGACTAGGTGGGTGGTCTTCCGTAAGGAAGTGGCGCTTAAGCCACCCGCTAACGAAACGGAAGTGTGTCGGGGCTCTCGTTATATTTGTTTGATTGACATACTTTGTTTGATTGACATTTCATTTTCGGTAAATTGAAGGGAGTAAAATAATAAAACCATTTAAGTTTCGTTCAAACATTTATTGAACATAGAAATCGCTCAGAAAACAGTGAAATTGCTTCATTTCACATTTCAACCTTATCGTGGTACATTGTTGTTTCTTCCTTATTTAGTTTTTACATTTACATAATCTTAATTTCTAAACATATTTTTCTCATTAGTTAATACATTTTTTTCTCGTTATTTTATTCAATTCTTTGGCTCTTTTGTACATAAATAAGTTTTTTTTCTTTCTTTTACTTTATCTGCAATAATATTTGATTCGCTCACATCAGTGGCAGTATTTTTTTTCTCTTCATCATATTTTTGCATTATTTTTTTTTCTTCGTATCATAATTTCGGTTATTGGTTTTACATTTATTTTTTTTTTCTTTTTGCAATTCATACCATTACATCTAGGAATTCCTTAGATATTTTTTGTAAATTTGTTACCCAATCAAGCTTTCATACTTTGAGCTATTTTTTTTTCTTCTCATCCAGAGGAAAATTTATTAGTAGATCAAGTCCTACGCAAAAATGATGCGTTTCTTCCCACGACCGGAAGATTTGAACGAGGAGGAGATTAATTATGAGCTAATTATTAGGAATCAGCCAGATACGGTCATGAGATCGGATTTGTGTGGTAAACAAAGATGTTTAAGGAAACTCTTTCATAAAGACCGAAAACAGAAAGTGGACTACGCTTCTGGGATCAACATCTTAGAGGAAGCCCCGCATATAGAAGGCAGAATAGAAAACCTTAAGAGGTCTTTGGACAAAAAAGTTGAGGCAAAATTCGAATCTCGGGTGTTCCATTACTGGATGAGAGTTCATCGGTCGCTAACCGCGAACGAAGAACAGGAGATCATTAGAGCTAAATTACTCGGGAAAATCGATAAAATGATAGACCAGTACAAATTAGGATCCAACCCATCAGGAAAGGATCAGGAACAGTCCCAGGAAGAGAGCGAAGGGGCAGGGGCAATAGAACAACATCCGAAAGAAGTCGAAAAGAAAGCTTGGGGACCGGTAGATCAACATCAATTCGACCGTTCATGGGAGAAGAAGCAATTTCCTGAACTAGAACCTATAGAATCTAGTCTTACAAGAACAGGTACGAAAAAGAAGTCATCAGGTAAAACCGAATCAGGAACCATCACGCGGTCAGAGTTAAACGACATACTTCGGGAAAATAATAAAACATTGGAAGAATCCTTCGAACGTGAAAGACAATTATTGTTGAAAACTATTCACGAAAAGGATGCACGCATAACCCAACTCTTGAACTCAAGGGATTTTAAAACCCAACAGAATCCTCGCAGTTTTAATCAACTTCAACCCGAATCAGATTCGGATTCTGATAGGGAGATTATTCGTTCGAATAGGATAGGTCGGAATCCAAGAAGCAGAGAAGAGTCTTCGGACAGCGCTCATGCTAGAAATAACTTTCCTAACTTCCAACCGGTACTCCCACAAGCCAGGCGAAGCTTTGATTCGTCAGGGTCAGTACTTCTTCGTGAAGACTTGAATAACTTCAACAGGTACCGACGAGAACACGTAGGCAGAGTCGAAAAATGGAAAATCCGTTTCAACGGGGACCCTAAAGCGTTAACAGTCGAAAACTTTCTGTACAAGACGAATAAATTATCAGAACGAGAAGGTGTGTCGAAACATACGCTTCTGAGAGACATCCACATGCTTTTGGAGGGCACCGCGGCGGATTGGTTTTTTACCTACGTCGACGATTTAAACACATGGGAAAACTTTGAGACTAAAATAACACAGCGCTTTGGAAACCCCAACAGGGACCAAGGTATTAGGTATAAAATCCAAGAACGGAAGCAGCTACGAGGAGAGACGTTTGTTGCGTTCCTGTCTGAAATCGAGAAAATGAACCGCATGCTTACCCAGCCACTATCGCGACGAAGAAAGTTCGAAGTGGTATGGGACAACATGCGACACCACTATCACTCGAGATTGGCGACCACCGAAATCCAAGATCTAGAACATCTTACAATTCTGAACCACAGGATAGACGCGACTGATTATAGCCTGCAGCATCACCAGACGGAATCCTCAAATCGTAGACCATTAAACGCCATCGAGTTGGACGACGAGGAATATTGGTCCGACGGGGCAACACCGTTATATGCAATTCAAGGACCTACGACACCGCATTTCAGAACACAACAGCCGTACGTAGGAACTCGTCCAAACTACCAAATGCCCGAAGGTCAACAAAGGCTTCGACAGCAAAACTACCCATCTGGGAACCAGACGCCCTGGCAAAATCGGAAACCACCCGGAAGATACCAGCAAACGAACACCACACTTCATCAAGGGACGTCAACCCCCTTAAACAGTCAGAACACGGCTAACCAGTCACCAGGAAGCCAACCTATAAGACCGACAGAGGAGAGGCCAACTTATGGAGAAGGTTGCTGGAACTGCAAAGACGTGACCCACAATTGGAGGCAATGTCCGAAACCACGAATAGTGTTTTGCTTCGGTTGCGGAAGTCTGGGGAGGACAGTAAGAACTTGTGACAGATGCTCAAAAATTCCACAGGGTCAAACTGTTCATAACAGACAGGGAAACGAATAGAGGGGTGTGAGCGGGGGAATTCTAGCACTCTGCAAAAAATTAACATTCCCATAAAATCAAACGACACAATATTCGATCCTTTTACACAAGTTTATCACATAAAATTACACTTCAAAAAATGCCCACACATCAAAGTCAAGGTATTCGACACAGAAATCGAAGCCCTTCTAGATTCAGGCGCAGGGATAAGCATCCTGAACTCAATCGACCTAATCGAAAAATACGACCTCAAAATACAGCCAGCAAATTATCAGGTGTCCACAGCAGACGGAACTAGGTACAAATGCTTAGGCTACCTGAATATACCTTTTTCATTCAAAGGACTCACAAAAGTCGTCCCCACGATTATCGTCCCAGAAATATCCAGGACACTCATTCTGGGAGCAGACTTTTGGGACTCTTTCCAAATTAAACCGATGATAGACCTAGGACGTGGCCCTGAAGAGTTGAAAACCTCAGATGACGAAACGGAACCGTTTTGCTTCTCAATCCAACCAACAGGCAATATCATCAGAATTGAAGAACCAGAAGAAGATGATACGTTAGATATCCCCATCTACGAAGGACCAACAGAATCTACGCCGGATCCAGAAGGAATTGAGACGGAGCACACCCTCTCGGATCAGCACAGAAAACTCCTCACCGACGTCATCAAGAGCTTCGAGCTTACGTCTACAGGGAAACTGGGGAAAACTAATTTAATTGAACACGAAATAGTTCTAAAAGAAGGAGCGGTCCTCAGAAACCCGCCAATGTACAGGTGTTCGCCGTACATGCAGGATGCAATCAAGGCAGAGGTAGAACGTTTCAAAAAGCTCGACGCAATAGAAGAGTGCTTTAGCGAGTGGACCAATCCGCTGGTCCCAGTGCTGAAGAAGAACGGCAAGGTAAGAGTTTGCCTAGACTCTAGGAAACTGAACAAGCTCACGGTCAAAGACTCCTTCCCGATGCGCAACATGAACGATATTTTTTGTAGATTGGGTAAGGCCAAATACTTCTCGGTAATTGATTTGAAGGACGCATACTTCCAGATTCCTCTAAAAGAAAGCAGCAGGAACTATACAGCTTTCCGCACACCAGAAGGAGTTTGGAGGTTCAAAGTGCTTCCATTTGGCATACAGAACGCGTCATTCAGTATGCAGAGACTTATGGCCAGAGCGTTAGGTTTCGACCTCGAGCCTAACGTCTTTGTGTATCTAGATGACATCGTCATCGCATCGGATACCTTCGAAGAGCACTTGAAACTTCTCGAAGAAGTCGCAAAGAGACTCAGAACCGCAAGATTGACCATCTCTCTTGAGAAATCCAGGTTCTGCCGAAAACAGGTGGTGTACTTAGGATATCTTCTCAACGAGTTCGGAGTGGCAATAGACACTAGCAGAATTCAACCGATATTGGATTACGCCCAGCCAAAAAACCAGGAGGACATAAGGCGACTATTGGGTCTTGCGGGGTTCTACCAAAAATTCATTAAGAATTATAGTAGAATCACTGCCCCGATTACAGACTTACTTTCCAAAGAACATAAAAAAATGAAGTGGACGGAACAAGCGGAAGAAGCCTTCAGGGAACTGAAATCAGTGTTGACGTCAGCGCCTGTATTAGGGAATCCGGACTTTACCAAAATGTTCACAATCGAATCTGACGCGTCAGACAGAGCGGTAGGAGCCGCTTTAGTACAGGAGCAGGACGGGGTGACCAGGGTTATTTCCTATTTCAGCAAAAAACTCAGCCGCACCCAGAGACGTTACTCAGCTGTTGAAAAAGAGTGCCTCGGCGTGTTGTTGGCGATTCAACACTTCCGGCATTACGTTGAAGGGGTAAAATTTCGAGTAGTAACGGACGCAAGAAGTCTGCTATGGCTTTTCAACATGGGAACCGAAACGGGGAACGCCAAGTTACTTCGGTGGGCTCTCAGAATTCAGGCGTATGATTTTGATTTAGACTATCGGAAAGGGAAATCAAATATCACAGCAGACTGTCTATCAAGATCCATTCCTTTAGACTGCATCTCGTTAGCAAAAGTTGATCTCAAACAGGACGAACTCATTGAACAGATTAACCTAAATCCTAGCAAATTTCCCGATTACCGGATCATAGACGGTCAACTTCACCAGTATGTTCCGACGAAAGGGAAACTCCAGGATCCAAGATTCGAGTGGAAAGTTGTACCAAAAACCACAGACATCAACGGGATCATTAAAAGTATTCACGACAAGGCTCATTTCGGTGTCGAAAAAACAACCGCAGCCGTAAAAGAGAAATTTCATTGGCCCAAAATGAACCAAGCCATAAAAGCTTTTTGCCAGGAATGTTTAACGTGTCAATTAAGCAAGTCTCGTAACTCCAACACCACTCCTCCGATGGGTACACAGAAGCCTGCGGAACACCCGTGGCAGTTTGTGACACTGGACTACATCGGTCCATTGCCACCTTCCGGGAAAAATCGAAACACATGCCTACTGGTGGCCACGGATGTGTTTTCGAAATTCATAATGATACAACCTTTCAGGGAAGCGAAGGCTCATTCGTTGGCGGAATTCGTAGAAAATAACATTTTCAACCTTTTCGGGGTACCCGAAATCGTCCTGACCGACAATGGGTCACAATTCGTGTCCAAAGTGTTTAAAACACTGTTGGATAACTACCACGTCTCGCATTGGCTCACGCCGGCATATCACCCTCAGGTGAATAACACCGAAAGGGTCAATCGAGTAATCGTAACCGCAATCCGAGCTACACTTAAGAAAGCACACTCCAGTTGGGCTGAAAATTTGCAACTCATAGCGAGTGCAATTCGAGATGCTGTACATTAGACTGGCCCATAACGAAAAAAATCCTTATATTCCACGCGGCACCCCCTAGGTTGGTGCCTTTAGGTGAAAAAATGACTTTCTAAAGATTTCAGGTCATTTGGCAGAAGCACGAGCTGGCGCAAAGGACATGAAATTTATATGGATATTTTCCGCAAAATGTATGAAAAAACGACATACTTTCACTCTTTGTGTTCTAAAATATGTTTCCAGTATGCTAGAAAGCTCAGAATTTCAGGAATTGTAGTTTAAACAATGACAAACAAGTTTGTAGAAGATTGTGACGCGATTCGAGTTTACTGTAATGAGTTATTTGCAATTTAATGTGTGATATAATAATGTTATATAAACGCAAAAAAATTTGAAGACAGATCATTTCAACCAAAACTCTTTTCTAATCACAAAACAACGCAGCAGTTAGAAGTTTTCAAACCTTTCTTTCAACTTTTTGCAAAAATATTTTTTATAAAATAAGCTACAATTTTGCCGAGGACACAAACTTTCTATCTGTTATTCTCATTGTGTGACAATGGTATCAAGTTAGTACTAATAATCCACTTATACACCGTTAACGATATATCGATGAAAACGAAAAAAATCACACATTCAATTGCAAATAACTCATCACAGTAAACTCGTATCGCGTCACAACCTTCTACAAACTTGTTTGTCATTGCTTGAACTACAATTCCTGAAATTCTGAGCTTTCTAGCACATTAGAAACATATTTTAGAACACAAAGAGTGAAAGTATGTCGATTTTTCATACATTTTGCGGAAAATATCCATACAAATTTCATGTCCTTTGCGCCAGCTCGTGCTTCTGCCAAATGACCTGAAACTTTCAGAAAGTCATTTTTGGACCTAAATGCACCAATCTAAGGGGTGCCGCCTTGAAAAAAATGTTGTAAAAATCATCCCATACAAATTTGGGCCAGTCTACTGTACATGTTTCGACGAAATATAGCCCTTACTTCATAGTGTTTGGTAGAAACAGGATCTCCGACGGCCACGAATATGCTACCATGAGAGAACTCCAGTTATCGACCGAAACCACAGCGGAGAAGCAAACAGAACGGATGGACGAGCTCTTCAAGGAAGTGAAGCAAAATCTAGCGAACGCCTACGAAAAACATGCCAAAACATACAATCTTCGATCAAGCGCAAATTACCCGACGTACACGGTAGGAGAAACGGTGCTGAAGCAAACTTTCGACCTCTCAGATAAGGGAAAAGGTTTCTGCAAGAAATTGGCACCAAAATACGAGCAAGCCATCGTTAAGAAAATTCTCGGTTCAAACACCTACGAGCTCGAGAATCCTTCCGGAAAACGAATAGGAGTTTACCACAGTACGGTGCTCAAACGTTTTCACCAGCCTAAAAGCACAAACAACAAATCCTAACTATAAATTCTGTTCATTTTTTTCAAGCTATGCCACTTCCCAAGAAGAAACCAAAATGCAAAGAAACACCCAAAGGGGAAATAAAAAAAACTTTCGACGGACTCGCGAGAAACGACCTAGTTTATTTCTACGCTGAGGGAACCGAAAAACTAAGTTTAGACAGTAGACATAGATTATGATTTAACAGCTATGCAACGTAAAAGGGACTAATCATCGAAACAAAATACCATCTGGGAACATCTTCTTACTTCGATGGACTCGCGAGGAAGGGCCCTATGCTCTCCGAGCTGAGGGTACCGAAACCAATCGACACCGTCCTAACAGAGACCACTCCAAGCGCAGAGTGAGTCTAAGCCGATCCAATTTTACGAAAAAACCGAACGGAATCGATACGCGCAATTGTATATAGTTTAGTTGTTAGTATCCTAGTTCCCTAAGACTTAGATAAGGTAGTACTTAAGCTAGATTAGTAAGAAAACATGAAATATGAACTCACGGTTAACTTTTTAGGACAATTTTAGCTTCCGGTAAACGGGCAAGAGGGAGCGCTCTTTTGTCGGAATCCATTTGCGGCGATGTCAAGGAACCACAATCCTCTGGCAGAACAATCTGACCACCCCTGATCGGCAGCAGCACCACTTTCGAAGGACCTCTATATTTAACCCGGATTGGAACACTTCCGGCGAAGACCGACACACACTCCTAAAAAAAAAATGTTTTATTGATTTCCTAGAGGATTAGCTTACCTGTTTCGATACAATCAACGCGAGATATGTAGAAATTCGCCGGAATCAGTCAACTCCACTGGACTCCACCGAAGACAAAGCCAGGAATAGCCAGGAATTGCCAGAGACCTACTTCTATCCGCCACCAGCTCCGAACGGAAAAGGAACAGTCCCACCTAGAGAAAAACAAAGGGAGGAAAACAAACATTCACATCGGATAATGGAACGACAATCTGTATGTTCACAGTCCTTGATCCGATACCGCAGAAACTGTTTATCACTCGGAACGTCATAGAGAGCGAAGCCACTTAGCCAAAACTTCCCGGCACCGGATAATTCGGATCAAATCGGCAAGATCCACCACGCACGGTTCACTGTCGAGGATTTACTCGAGTTTGTTTTGATTCTCGTTTGACGTTATGTACGTTGTTGGCATGAATGGGTGATAGTATGAGTGAGAGAGATGGTTGAAACTGTATAAATGTTTTGATGAACGGTTTAGATGTAGATTTAGGGCAACTGCACAGTCGAAATTCGAACTGGTTTTAAAATTTTGACTTCTTGTAAGCGTTTGAAACAGTGGATATTGTTGAAGCGAACTAGAAGCAAAATTAGTTATTTTAAGTAAGAATGTCGGACTAGCCGCAATCTCGCCAAGTGTAGGGGAAGGTTAGGTCGAACAAACTTACAGATAATTTAGGTTTTTTTTTTTGGGATCGGTAGAGGATTTGGTATTCGTAATCGGTAATTCCAGGTGTAGAATCCAAATCGCTCTAGGCGATTCGGATCCCATTTGTGATAACACAGTGGGTGATTTTTTTTTAAGCTTTAGATAGTAGGTTTTTTTTTGAATGAATGGGGCCTTCAACAGTTACGTAACGTCAAACAGGGTCAAAACAATCTCCCGAAAAACTTCTTTGGTTTACCAACATTTTTTTTTTGCTTTTTTTGCTGATTGCTGAATTCAATTATTTTATTTTTTTTTTCTCCTTAATTGTTTTTTTTTTCTCCGTATTTTTTTTTTCATTCTCATAGCGTAGTTTAAATAGGGTTTAAGGAATACAATATCAATTTTAGAGTTTAGATTTTGTCCTTTTGAAGTATTTTTTTTTGCATTTTCGCTGGAGACCGGAGACTAACGTCATTGATGGTCAGTGGCAGGCCCGCAAGGAGCTCCTGCAAACAGCGATGAGTTATTGAATTAACGTTGATTCCCTATGACCCCGAAAATCAGCAAAATAGTTTGAATGGACGAAATATGAACCTACGAAAAATTTGATTGACTTTGAACTTCAAGTACAAGCCAATCAAATTTTTCGTAAATTTAGTACGGGATGATGTAACGGGTACACCAGCTACTAGTAAAACCAACAACAGAAATTCCTTTATAACCTTTAAATAAATTAATTAAGAGCCATTTAGAAACTAAATAAAATGAAACAATAACAATCAAATTAATTATTCATAAAGTACCTCCACTTAGAACTTAAAATTAATATAAAGATTTCGAAAAATAAAATCAACGAAGAAAGTTGAGCGAATGAATCCTCCTGCCAGGTACCACCCTAATTAATCATTAACCGAATCATCATTAACATCAAAAACGCGCCTGTAGATGTATTCGATCACCCGACACATTTTTGGAGTAGAAAGTATGGTTTAGAGAGTCACCTTCCAGATGATCGCCGACTGCAAGCTTGTTGTGCACCAGGTGAATGACCTCTTTCGGGATGCCTTTGTGCACCTAGGTTTGGAAGAGAAAAGGTTTGGTCTTTGGTCTCGGGTTTGGAAGGGGAAGACAAGGCTGCATTGTAAAATCGCGGAAAAGAGAGTTGTTTGTTTAACTTCTCGATTAGGTCTTCGTATCGGGTAGTTCCGGTACGAAGTTGAACTAGATCAAGAAGGCTGATTTCAGATGCGACTTCCTGAACCACTTAATCGTGAAGTTCAGTTGGGTAAAGACCGTTTAATTCGCGTGGTAATTTTTTTCACCTGTGATCCGTGAACCAGTGTTCCGGTTATTAACTAGCCCTTTTTGTGTTTTCCGCTTAGCTCGCAGTTAAGTTAAAGGCATCGTAGGAAAGTGTAGTGTCAAAAAAAAGCACAGGAAAACAGTGCTTACTCAGTCAGGTAAGGCGTGAGAATGCTGGTGCAATGCCGAACGTTACGTAAAACGCAACTTGTTTTTGCAACAGATTTGAGAAGCCCACTACAGCTTTCTCAAGCAGCCGTTTCATCAACCGTCGATCCCGCCGTGACGATCCGGGAATCTGCCGAGACCACCTAGAAAGCTACCAGGAACCGCCGGGACGAAATATCATCTCTGGAGCGTGCACGCGGCAGTGCCAAGGGTATTAGGTCAGCGGAATTCTTCTATTTTTGAAAACGAAAATTCCTAACCGAAATTCGTTCATTAGCATTTGCACCACCCCCACAATATTCTTCGATTCGACGAAATCTTCGACCAGCTGTGGCAGCCGGGAGATCTCGGCAAAAAGTTTCGCTGAACGCATGGGATCACATTGGATCCAACCACGCGTTCAGCCATAATCACCTGCATAGCTGTTCATCATCTTTGCCGATAGCCCGTCACCAGCACATCTGCCGGGAGAACACATCGGAGGTTCACCGCACTTGGCAGCAGAACCGGGGAAACCAAAACCCCCCGTTAGTATAAGGAAATAACGTGAGTACTCACCTATGGCCAACTTTATTTATTAGCGATGGTTCGCTCATGTACATGTACAATTCTTATGAACGGCATGCAACTTTAGCCGCTTATGTTGCAATTTGAAAATTTCATCCTACGACGATAATTTTATATGCAATCGACGTAGTTCGGACTGGCGAGCCGGAAAAGTAGCCTATTTCCACCCCCGCAAAGAAAATTCAAACCATTTGTATGGGGAAAATTTCGACGATCGAGCGCACCGTAAAGGAACGAAAAACCAAGCGTCTCCACCAGCACTAACAGTAGAAAATCGAAACAGACACACAAAATTGTAAAACGAACACACGACAATAGAGGCCGAATAAAAAAGGATCCAATGAATGTACCTAACTAAATCGTCTCAGGTATTTTGGACCGGAAACACTAGAGGGATGATGACATAATTGGGGCATTGGGAAGGGGGTCACAGGTTATTCGTTGTTGCTTTTTATTCGTTTACTGCGGTGATTGGCTGCGAATCCAATCACGGTCTTTTCTCATCCTGAGCAGGTTAAGAGGTTGGGAATTCGTCCGTTAGTTTTCAGCTTCTCTGGTTCAACTTTTTAGCGAGCAACGAATAATCCCCCTTTCCGTGATTTTGCGGGCTGTTCTCGTTTTCGGGGCGGATTCGAATTCGAAGCCGAAGTACGGATCCCTTTTCAGAGACCCTTCTGCTTCTTTCCCAAAATAGGGAACCAAAAAGGGAACTCACGTCCGAGTCTCATTCAGCTGGGCAAACCAAGACTAGGTGGGTGGTCTTCCGTAAGGAAGTGGCGCTTAAGCCACCCGCTAACGAAACGGAAGTGTGTCGGGGCTCTCGTTATACTGTGGAGATGGTGAAATGGTAGGTGGTGTTCGACTTATAATAGTTGGAAAACGAACCTTGGGGCCGTTCGGTTGCCAATCACTGGCAACCACCGAAGTCCCATGGATCAACGGTGGGGCCTGTGAAAGGCTGTGCGGGGGAGGTGATGGTGAGTGACTCAGCTGAGTATTGATTCTTCCTGTTGGAAGATGCTGTGTGTTGTTTTCTGGAATCTGCTGGCCGTTGTCGGTCGATACCGTTGTGATAGTGCGTGGAGTGTTTTGTGGAACAGAAATGCTTGGTACGTTTTCAGTGTTATTGTTCATATGACGATTGTCAGTTTTGTTACTCTTATAACTAGCCATTGAATTTAAAATAAAAGGTTTTGAACTTGTTTACGGTGCGAAAACTCTTTTATTCGTTGTCGCCGAAAAGCATCTCAATGTCATCAGAGGATATGATAATTTCTTGACTGGGTTCTGGACAAGTTGTCATCTTTTTGATTTCTGCCTCTGTTGCTGTGGGAGATATATCGAGATTTCTTTTTCTGCTCATGCTACGAGTGGCGAGTCTGTTAGTGGAATTTCGGGAATAGTTTTTTGGAACTCGTTGAGATTTCGGTTGGTTGATGGGGGTGACAGATTGCCTTGGCCCGGAGTCTTTCCTAGATATGTGCGTTTTTTCGTGCTGTTGATTTGAGTTACTGGATACATTGGTACTCGATGATTTTTGGCTGTTTATGTGTGTGTCTTTTGATTTAGACACTTCAGCATTTTGAGAAGTTGGAAGTTTGGAGAGATTAATGCTTTGTTTTAGAGCTTCTAATTCGCATTTTAAGGCAACATAATCTTTCATTTCTTCGCGAATTTTCAACAGTTCATCGCGTAAAATTTTCATCTCACGATCTTTTTCAGTACTGTCATTTAACCGTTCTTGCACTTTGCTGGCGTAACTAGGGGTCTTAGAAAATTCTTCAATTTCTTTTCGGGCTTCAGTAAAAGAAATTCCCCGATCGGTTTTGAGGCGTATCACTGCTTCTTCTTTACGAAAAACAGGACACAATTTGCTAACCGGAGAATGGGAACCTTCACAGTGGCAACAGAACGGGGGGTTGGGGCAGGTTTGATTTTCAAGTGTTTCGTGACTTTGAGAGCAAGTAAGGCACACCGATTTACTTGTGCAGTACTTAGGGGAATGTCCGTAAGATGCACAGTTACGGCATATTTGAACATTATCATAATATGTTCTTACATTGGTGCGAATAAATCCAAAGTAGATATGGTCCGGACGGGTTGTACCCCTAAATGTCAGTACTAACAATGGTGTATTTTTTGTAACCTCGTTTACTTTTTTGGTAATTCTTCTTACGGCTGTTACTCCCTGTCCTTTGAGTTCGTTTAGGTGGTTGCTCCTCGACATCCACGGTATCGGCGTCGTAGACTATCCCTTTTGTAAAGTTGTGTCTGGGATGATCGACAACTTCAACTGGTGTTTTATCTTCATCTAGAAGGTGGGACATTCCTAGAAGGGCCTTATACATTTCAGGAGATTGTGTGCGAAGAACGTATCGAGTACCACGAGCTTCTTTAGTGGCTGTTACTAGAGATCGATTTCCGTATCCAATCACGGCTTCGATTGAACGAGCAATAAGAAATGGGTTGGAAGGTAGTCGAGGTTGTTCTTTTTGTTGACTAAGTTGAGTTGGTTGAGTTGGTTCGGTTTCATTTTCATTCGATCCTCTTGCACGTAACAATAACACCCGTAGTATTCCATCGTTATGACGAGTTGTCATGTAGACTGGTAAAGTTCCTTCCCCTGGGTAGGGTAGGTTCCCTGGTGATGCACCCGCCATGGCGGGGACGACTTTTCGTTCCGCTCAGAAGCTCACTTTTTTATCCGACGAAGAAAAAAAAACGATACTTGGTGTGTGAACTCGCTATTTGGTAGGGTAACTTTTTGCTCGGGTCACCAAAAACTAACAATGGGAACAATCCCGTATGATAAAAGTTCAATAAATTAAGACTCCCACTAAACTAAGCTTGAATTTTTTATCCGATTATCCTTCTGCGAAGGATAAAACATCATTTAAAGCGAATAGTTCCACTTATAATCGCGTTTTATTCGAGGTTTTTCCGAAAATTATACGGTGCGATGATCACGCGTATTGGTATATTCGTGTACCCGATAAGACTGAAGTTCTATGTTAACCCTCGTCATTTTCAGATTTCAAACTGCAAATTGGTTCGCCCTGACAAAAAATCGTTGTACCTATATCTTTTGTATTTCATCGGATTTATACAGATCTATGGAAACCTCAAGTATGATTCTCAGACTTAAACCATATACATTTATCATTAAACGTTGCTCAAAGTCTGAAGTAAACTGAAGATATAACAATTATCAACATGGTAATAATGAACAACATTGTGCAACGCGTAGCTAAAACTGCTAATTTGCAAAAGCAGTTTTCTTTTCAATAGACATATTAACGTGTTTAACTCAACTATAAAAACCTTTAAAAAATATATGATTTATTATAGGAATTTTCAGTAATTTAAAAAAAGATGGTTACATAACCTTTGAAGCTTCGACACAATTTTTTTTTGCAAAATAATCTACAGTAAAATCTACATATACAAAGGGAAAAACTTTTAAA
Source organism: Uranotaenia lowii (assembly GCF_029784155.1). Lineage (NCBI taxonomy): Eukaryota > Metazoa > Arthropoda > Insecta > Diptera > Culicidae > Uranotaenia > Uranotaenia lowii. The sequence continues at coordinate 68,989,650 of NC_073693.1, read as the reverse complement.
TTTTGGATAACAAAATTCTTAGGAATAGTTATAAATACAATTGCCAGATTGTCCGGTTTTTTCCGGGTACGCCCGAATATTAAAATCAAAGTTTTGGAAGAGTCCGGCCCAGTTTGGTTGCCAGAATTTCATTGAAGAAGCCCGAATTTTGTCCAGGCTAATTATCATTCTCAAAAAAAAAAACGAATAACAAATTATATTTTTTTAAAATGTTCATTAATGCGTCTAAATCGAAATTTATTAAGCAAGATTTATAAAAATAATCATGAAAGGTTTTTTGCTAGCCTAAAATCTTTGGATTAATATTGATGACATTTTTTTTTATTTTTTTTTTTATTTTATTAAGTTTTTACTGGGTCTTGATAAAATATGCCCGAATGCATGCTGATAAAATTCTGGCATCCTTAGGTTAGAAGCAAATTGCACATTTTAAAGAGAAAAGTCTATGAATTTTATCAATATGAATTTCAGCTCCTTTTTTACTACATCCTAGTTTTAGTGCTTATATTGATTTTTGATATGAATTTTGTAAGCCTTAAATCTCAATTTCGGTAAAAATTTTAATTGTATTTTGGAAATTGAACTTCAGCCATTTTAATTATTTTGAATAAAAGCTTTCCATCCGAATAATGAATGTCACATTAAAATTTTTGAATCCTATATTAAGCAATAAATATCCTTGTTCTGAAACTAAATTTAGATAACGATAAAATTAATGTACACTCAGAAAAATACTCTAATGCATGCCATGAAATTCTCTTATGAAGTGGCGCCATAAGAAAAATCATTGATATTCATAAGATTGTCTTATGATGCGAACGAATTCTTCAAATGAACATCTTCTTCAATGAGAAGTTGTTGCTTTTCATAAGAGGTTCTTATGGTTACAGAAAATTCCAAGTATCAAAATGAAAAAACAAGACTTTTTATGTTTTCATTTTATTTTTTTTGGTAATTTGTATGAAATAATCATGTCACCATCAGCAGCATATCAACCCTTGAACAGGCTTGCCTTTTCTCTATAGAGATTCACCGTGGTGCAGGTTTTTTGCATCACTGTCGAGATTCTCTGTATATCTCCATGGAGAAATTTTGCCAGCACCACCAGAGAGAATATTGAACCCACCACCAAAGAGAATAACAGTGAGAGTCCGTATGTTTATATATTCACCACACAGAAATTTGATGGTCGCACTGGAGAGCAAGTTAGTTGACAGGTAGCTGTTTTCGTTTTCTCACATTGGTGCGAAACTTTTGAACGAAAGGTTGTTACTTATCATTCCAGTGCAAGTAAATTTATTTTTTTTTGTGAAATGGCAGAAAAAAGAAAGCAAGACGAAATTGTGCGCAGTTTCTTCGAGTTAAAAAAGATTCGGCAGGGAGATGGACCAGAAAAAAATCAAATGAACTGCTTACTGTGCGGAGACGAAGGTAAACATTTTTAAGTGGCCACGGTATTCAATTTGAAGCGGCATCTGATAAACAAACACCGAGATATTGCGGCGGAAAATGGGTTGATGGCAGAATTAAGCCCAGCGCTAGCACAAATAGCTCCAAAACCGAGGAAAAAACGTGTACAAGTTCCTTACAACCGGAATGAATATTGCCGATCAATGGTACAGTGGGTGACGGAGTGTAGCTTGCCGCTCAATTTTTTTTCGAAATAATGCGTCCGAAAAATTTTGAACCCAATCGAGGAAGCACTTGATTTTCGAAATGTGAACCGATCGAATATCCACCTACTTTTGGACCAAGCCGAAAAGAAAACAAAAAAATATATTGAAGAACTATTGCGTGGGAAGATGATCTGCTTAAAAGCAGATCTTGCTACCAGAAAAGGTAGAGTCATTCTCGGCATCAACTGCCAATTTATCAGCAATGGTAAAATTAAAGTAGTCACACTGGCTATGGTGGAGCGGTTTGAGAGGAACACCGCCGAAAATCTCACCGTTGAATTACTTCAGGTGATGGAAAAGTTCGGGATCGATATTCGGCAGGTTTATACCATCACAACGGATAATGGAAGTAACTTCATCAAAGCAGGAAAAATTCTTCAGAAACAATTTCATGCCCATCTTGAGTCAGACGATGACGATGATGACGAACTGAGCTGGCAGGATGAAGATTTTTCATCGGAGTTGGAAGATTTTGATAGAACTCAAGAGGATATGTAATTAAAAATTAAATTCAATAATTAAATGAACAATCGATACAAAAGTTTTTTTTTGCCTTTCCAGCGAAACCAATGACGATGCTCATTCAACCTTTTCGGACGATTTGGTTGAAGAGGAAAATCAAGACGATTTGCCAATTCTGAACCAGCCTCGGGTCTGCAGTGCTAGATGTGCTGCCCACGACGTCCAGCTTTCAGTAAACGATGTGCTTAAAAAGAAATCACTATCGTCGTTTCTGGCCAAAGTGAGGAAGCTGGTCAAACTACTGAAGCTGCAGCCCTACACTAACTCTTTTAAAATGGATAAAACAAAGCCGGTTCCATTTTTGGATGGAGATACTAGATGAGGTTCATCACACCTCATGGTTCAGAGAATTTTGGACCTGAAAGATTTCATCCTGACCATATTACCAGGAGATGTGATTAGAACTTACAACCTAGAATTTTGGAGAAATGTTGAATGTTTTGTCCGATCTACAACACCAGTCTTCGTCTTGTCGAAAAGAGTCCAAGAAGAACAGTTAACCTGCGGCACATTCTTTCTTTACTGGAAAGAATGTGTTCTGGAGCTTAACGAAATAGGAACTACGTTGGCAAAGCAGCTGGAAGATTGTCTTCAAAAGCGAAGGAATATGTGGTTTGATAATTTAGCTTTTATGGCTGCATTACTTGTCGACCCACGGCTTAGTGACTTTCATCCACCTGTACTATCGTTGGAACAAAAGGAGCAGGCAATTGTACGAATTTAAAAAAAAAGATATATATCAAACTTTATCAAATCGAAACAAATCTTAACATTTCAGGGACATCTAATGAACACATTTAAAACGATGAAGGGATTAAATGTGATTGCCACTGCACCATTACCAGAACCATCAACTTCGGGATGCACGAACTTAACGCGCGTAGGAGCATTACTAGTGACAAATCGGCACAATCAGGCTATTGATTTGAACTTGGAAAACCGCATACGGAAAATTCAATTGGAGCATTCTCTTCCGCTGGATGCGGATGTTATCGATTGGTGGGAAAAGCAGAAAAAGCACGATAGAGAACTCGCGATCCTTGCATTGACAGCTTTACAAATGCCTTGTACTCAAGTTTCGGTGGAAAGAAACTTCAATGGGTTAGGACAAGTCTTAACGAAATTCCGAATGAAGCTTGGAACCGTATCTCTAGAAAACATTTTATTCCTCAAATGCAATAAAGACATCCTAGAACTTATTGATTTTGGAGATGATGAAGACGTTGCTGGTTAATTTGTAAGGGTTCTTTAAACTACTGTTTTTTTTTCAATTTTCAAACATTTTCAATAAAATTTAAAAATAGTTAAAAAATTTTTTTGTTTTTCCTTTTTTTGCATGAACGTTCATTATTGCCTAAAAGGATGGCAAATAACGTGGCAAAATTTTATGATCGAGAAAATAATCTAATTGAAAATAAGATTTTTTTTTCCTTCACGTTGGTTAATCATCTTTTCTACAGACGTGCGATCCAATTATTATAGTCAAACGGAAAAGTTATAATTGAAATGATGACATTTTTCAAAAGCCTTCATTTAATGTTCGAATTATTGTTTCATATTTGTGTAATGTCATGTTTGTGTAGTGTAGTGGAGCCACATTCCATAATCATTCGGTTATGAGCTACAGCTAACCAATCATTGTTGTGGCAATACTCTACGGCATTGGAACCTTGCCATCAGCACGAAGTATTGTTAGACCACCAATGTCGGCGCGTTTTGACTCCCAGAATGAAAATTGAAAAAGTAAACTCTTATTTTGTGGAATTAATGTTTTGGTTATTATGTATTTGTTACAATGAGGGAATTTATGAGGCAGTCATTTTTCAAAATTCCTAATATTCCTAACTAACAGAACATAAGAGGCACCAAACAATCGAGAAGCAACCATTGCTAACAGTAACTATACCTAGTATTTTAATTGTGAGGATCTATAATTGAAGAAGAATAGCACTAAAGAAAAAAGGGGCCGACCATCATTGACATTTTAATGTTTCAATTACTTAGTCTTTTTTCTTAAGAAAGTCGTCATCAGGAAAAATCGGAAAAGTCCTTAAAGAGCCCTAATGGTATTTCATTCAACAAGAAACAATCACTTGGGAATTATTCAGGAGACGAGTCCTTCTGAGTTGAATACCCCTTATCAAAGTGCAAGGCAGGCCGACAAACGATTTAACCATTAAATAATGTTAAATGCATTACTCACCAATAAAAGTTCTAAATGGCTAGAGGAATAAAAATAAGGCTCTTCCTATTGAACAATGATCTTGAAATTGACTCAATTGTGTTGAGGATACGATTCCATCTTGAAATTATGTTTCAATCGTCCTAATTTTGAAAAACTTGAATATTTCCTAAAATAAATTAAATATTATTGAAAATTACATAAATAACAAATGAGATATTGCAAACAAGGATTCTTCATTTAACTTTGAGCACTTTGAAAGAATTCTTCAAAACGATCGTGTTTTCTGTATTTCCTGCTGCAGTGCTTATTTTTTTTTTAACTAAATGTCAATTCTCAACTGTATTGAGTTACTTCGATTGAAAAAAAAAAAACAATGTTTCCATATTCATCCTTGCCCTCAGACTACTACGTCCACAAAATCTTGAATTAAATTGAATCGAATGCAGAATGGCAAAGAAAGGACCTTTTTCCTAGGGTACATTATTTAATAGAGACTCTCATCCTTGCGAAATGTTTTTTTTTCTTTTCTTTCTGGGAAGCTAAGTCAATTTGCAAAAAAAACGCAGTGATTCACGCCGGTGAGGTAATTTACATCTCTACGGTGCTCTACGGTGGACACATTCAAGCTCTAGCGTGAGAAACAGGTGTCGGTGCGAGTTTTTGTAAGTGATTATGAAACTCGAAATGGGAGAGCATGCAGTGTTTGGAGAAAAATAAAGAATCTCGCAGGAGAGTTTGCTACAACCATACTGTGGTGATTATTTTCACCGGGCACCGAGAAGCACTACAGAGAAAAGCATCTCTGCCCTTGAATCTAGTGGGGGGTTTTTCGCATCCTGTCTTGAAATTTTTTCTTGTCATTATGCTGAAAAGTAAACAAAAAAACGCAATTTAGTTAACAAATATATTTAACAATTACAAGAAGAAGTTCAACTCAAACCTACCATTAAATAGATCACAATCACATTTCATTTGAAGAAAACATTAACTTCATGGGAAGTTCCCCGTTAGACGATGAAAAAACTGATGGAATGAATGAATAAGTTCATTATACTCTCACAAAGCCGTTTCTTCTATTTTTATATAAGAAGTTCATATGAAAACTGAGAGAATTTCATAAGACTCTTATGAAACATAATTTGCCACTGTGTGGTTAGTTAGACGCATCTTATAAAAATTATAATCAGTACTTGCTTGAGTGTATGTGTAAAAAATGCATATAGTTATACACATCGAAGTTGATAGTTCTTTTAACGTATTTCGGATGATAATTAAAAATAAACCAAGAAAGATAATTTACCTCTGTAAATTTTCATTTGGTCTGAATAGAAGTAAACTTCTAAAAATATACAAAACCCTTCAAATCGGCCTTTCGTTATTTTTTTCGGAAAATTGTAAATGCCGGCAAAAACTTTCGTGTGGAAATGGTTTATCGGTACTTCTTCGTTTTCTGTATCAAATTATCTTCAATTTTCGCAACAACGTGTTCCAAATGTTAAATTAACCCGAACTTTAACCTTGAAGGACACCTGTGTGTACCTACTTAGTGGGAGCAGGGTGGTGTCTTAAATAGATGAAGAACCATACCAAAATAATTTGCGATGTCAAATCATGAACATTTTCTAGATAATTGTTCGGGTTATTCAAAAAAATATATAGAAGTCCTCCTTCACCATTCTTATTTACATAAGCCTATCCTCCAAGCGCAAGAAAGGAATTGTTTCGAATAGTCATAGAAAACTGAATTGTATTAAAATACTTTGCCACGCCAAATGTGGATCCATATGCTTGATTAGTTCTTGAATTATGTAGAAAATTGTAAGAGTGCCCCCTCCTTATTCCTGTCGAATCTCTTAAAGGAAGAAGGGGTAATAAATCATCATAGAAAAATTATTCGTACCCAAAAACACTCCCATGCCAAATTCGGTTCCATTTGCAATATCAGTTCGCTAGTTCTTATTACTGTTACTTTTGTTTGAGAGACCCCCCCCCTTTTCCAGTGTTCCAAACTATAATAGAAACCTTTTCTGGTATCAGAAGCCTCCACCTGTCAAAATCACGTAAATCGGTCTAGTTAATTTCGAGTCTATAGGAAACAAATAGACAGACAGACATTTATTTGTACATACATATGGATAGATGATTCAAAAATTGTTCGAATTTATCGTACTTCTATTGATTTTGTATAGCAGTCCTCATACTTTAAATAATTTCATAAAATAAAAAAAACTTCATTTGATTTGATCAAATTTGATCATAATCGTTTGAAATTCGTCCGAGTTCTGTGGAATTTTACAATTAACTTGTAAGGGCCCCCCACCCTTTTCAAATATAAAATTATACATTTTTCTGTAATTTCAGCAACCTTGCTCTCAAGTCGGAGAGCTTTGAATCTAAATATCATTTTTGGTCCTGAATACCTTCGTTTAGGAAATTTCACGTTGATCGGTCCAGTATTTTCTGGGTCTTTAGAGAACAGACCAACATTTATTTTTATAAACCTATTAGTTAATAACACAAATAAAAATAATAATGCAATTTGTCAGAGCAAAAATATATTTTCACATCATCAGCAAACATTTGAATATTGCAATATTGAAGAACTATAGAAAGATAATTTATGAAGAGTGAAAAAAAAGTGGACCTAGAATTGATCCTTAAGGAACTCCTGACTCAATGGGCATCAGAATAGACAAACAGCTACAAAAAAACATCCTGTTCACGACCCTGAAGGTATGACTTAATCATTTTTGCTGCAGGTCCAGAAAAATTAAATTTAGGAATTAATTTTTCTTTGAGCTTCTTGTGGGACACCCAGACGAACACAAAATCTATTATTAGGAGAACTGCTAACACCTTTTTATCAACAGAAGCAGTAATATCATTAAAGTAAGGTGGGCTAAAAGTACGAGTCGGGTAAAAGTACGTTTTGAGATTATCACGAACAGAGAACAGTAAAATTCAAAACTTTGGCGTGGATAATATTGATTTGCACTGCCTACATCTAGACATTTTTTTTTTTTTTGCAGAAGTTCAAAATACTCCGAAAAATGAGGTAGAGAAAGAAGTTTTAATGTGCCTGTTTATTTGTTTACAACCACTAAATGTTGAAGAAAGAACTTCATTAATATGTCTCTGTTTTGCACAATAAACTGTGAATCACAAGAAACCTTGAAGGTGCAAAAGTACGAAGTGCAAAGTCCACAGTAGTATCTCGATTTCATCATTACAGCGAGCGATGCAAGGAAAGTGTGTTTAGCTTGTAAAAACATGAATGATTGAAAATTAATCAAATTTTCATCACCAATTTGTTTTCAATTGTTCAACGAAAAATTTAAACAAAAGTTCCTTTTATTTGGATGAAGCAGTTGGCGTTGAGGACCAAAAAAATTGAAAAAAAAAGAATACGGAATAAAAATAGTACCACTAATGTTTTTCTACATAAATCAAGATTATTTCTTAAAATTTACTGTGTTAAAGTAAATAATAATGATTCTGCAATCTACATCAATAGACCGCTTCATTTTTAGAAGTTTTCTAGTAATTCAAAGGTATTAAAAGGTTTTTCTTTAATATTTTCTAGAGAAAACTCTCTTAGAAACCTCTTTCAAACCTTTGAAAAACTTGAAAAGCTAAAAAATGCAGTTAACCTTTTTAAATAGTTTGTAGAAGCATAATTTTTCACATTATGGTAATAAATTTTAAGAAACTATCTTGATTATTGTAAAAAAAACATAAGTGATTCTTAAGTTTTGTTCATTAAGAAATGGGACACTTACGAATGCGAGTATCTCAAAAATCTTTCATTTGAACGAAATACTTCCTATGAATGACATGAGGGTAAGCTTACAATAACTCATGAAAAAATTTGAAAAAACTATCGTTTTTTTGTATGCAAATTTTCTACCTTTTTCTTGGTATCTCCCATTGCACAGTGGTCCGAAATGGCTAAAAGTAGATTTTGTTTCCTAGCTCCTCTGTCTTTCATTTTATGTCAACACCAATTTGTTGCACCTTGTTCGAGCTTCAATGTGGTTTATTGGTTTTAAAAATCCACTTGCACTTTTTGCAATAAAAGCTCGTGTAGTTGAGAAAAAATAAAACTTAAAGTTGCAATAAGTTGGCTAAGAAACGTCATAGAATGATGAAAGCTTGTGCAAAACGTGTGATTTGAATACACCTACAAATGTTCAGATTATCTTATTCATGTAAATCCTCATCTAACTATAGTTAAGTTGATGTATTCAACAAAGTTTCATATTTTTACGTATTCTTAAACTTTGAAGCATGAAGTAAAGCTCCATCTATTGAAATAAAAAAGTTAGAATTTTTAATTTTTTATAGTGAACTTTAACTAACTTTTGGTTCTTTGAAAATATAAAGCATGTTTGATGAAGCAAATGTTCTGAAGACATTTAAGAGGAAATTTAAGAGGACATTTAGGAGGAAAAAAGTTCCACTTTTAGCCCTTTCGGACCACAGTGCATTGGCTGGCGAACACTTTAACGGATTCATTTTCCTTGGCAACAGCGCTTCTGGATTCGGGCTCTTAGTGTAACTTTATGACGGAAACACTTTGTCAACGATTGGGAGTGTGGTGGAAATTAATAAATATTTCGGTAGCCAGTGTTGGTCATGCAAACAGCCATGTAAAGCATTGATTCCATTCAGAATTTCCATTTTCAGCAGAAAAATGCTTTTTCTTGATCTACCTAAGCACTCTGAAGAGGAATTGTAGATAGAAAAAACGATGCTTCAAAATTTAGTTTTTAGTCTTTTTTTTAAACCCCCATTTCTGTGATTAATAGTGAAAATACAAGCTTATAATAAATTTGGAACTTTCTCAAAAACTTTAAATCCCTAATTTCAATAAAAATTACTAAATTAAATTAGTGCCCAATTCAACAGATTCTTCTTAACCTACGTTCTCTATGTTGACAGTTGCAATCTAATCCGGTCCATTATAACTCGTCATTACCGGAATGTTGTATGCCTAGGAGGTAAGCTACCTCTATGAGTGCGTTCTCATGGATAAACGCCTCTTCACCGCAGGAAATATTTGTTCGCACATATCCTGTGATGTTGTGTCATTACCCTCGGGCTACAAAAAGCTCCAACTACTTAGGAATGGGGAAATGTGTGAAGAGATCCTTACTGCAAGCTGCAATAATCCAACACATTTCCCTGTACTTATGAATGAACATACCCACCACATGTGTGAAGTTATATGTATCTATCCTCTTCTCTGACTAATCGCTGCTCTAAAGTCTTCCGACCCAGAACCGGCAAGGCAGCTCCGCATGAATGACTTGTCCCGGAGCTCTTTCACCTGGCCTGGTGTACATCTTTCGAACCTGTACCTGCCTTAGTTCTCGGAGACAGCCACTTTACTAAGCTCTGCGGCAGCTCTGGATAAACAGTGTGAAATAATTATCATAATTAAATATTTCGAAGCGCGCTTATCCCGGACCAATCTTGTGAGGTTTCCATGGCCTCGGAAAATGGAAGAAGGCTAATAAGAGTAACCATAATTTAAATTTTCCAATTTAAAAGTATTTTGGGAAACTTTTCAATATTTCAAACCTAGAGAAAAACACGAGCAATTTTTTAATTTTAAAAACAAATTTATATACGTATTTAAACAATTTTGAAAATTTTAACAATTTGAACAAATAAAACAAATTAAACAATTTTGACAATTTTGACAATTTTGACAATTTTGACAATTTTGACAATTTTGACAATTTTGACAATTTTGACAATTTTGACAATTTTGACAATTTTGACAATTTTGACAATTTTGACAATTTTGACAATTTTGACAATTTTGACAATTTTGACAATTTTGACAATTTTGACAATTTTGACAATTTTGACAATTTTGACAATTTTGACAATTTTGACAATTTTGACAATTTTGACAATTTTGACAATTTTGACAATTTTGACAATTTTGACAATTTTGACAATTTTGACAATTTTGACAATTTTGACAATTTTGACAATTTTGACAATTTTGACAAATTTGACAATTTTGACAATTTTGACAATTTTGACAATTTGGACAATTTAGACAATTTTAACAATATTGACAATTTTGACAATTTTGTCATTGTTTTAATTTTTGTCATTTTTGTTATTTTTGTTATTTTTGTCATTTTTGTAATTTTTGCCATTTTTGTCATTTTTGTCATTTTTGTCATTTTTGTCATTTTTGTCATTTTTGTCATTTTTGTCATTTTTGTCATTTTTGTCATTTTTGTCATTTTTGTCATTTTTGTAATTTTTGTCATATTTGTCATATTTGTCATTTTTGTCATTTTTGTCATTTTTGTCATTTTTGTCATTTTTGTCATTTTTGTCATTTTTGTCATTTTTGTCATTTTTGTCATTTTTGTCATTTTTGTCATTTTTGTCATTTTTGTCATTTTTGTCATTTTTGTCATTTTTGTCATTTTTGTCATTTTTGTCATTTTTGTCATTTTTGTCATTTTTGTCATTTTTGTATTTTTTGTCATTTTTGTCATTTTTGTCATTTTTGTCATTTTTGTCATTTTTGTCATTTTTGTCATTTTTGTCATTTTTGTCATTTTTGTCATTTTTGTCATTTTTGTCATTTTTGTCATTTTTGTCATTTTTGTCATTTTTGTCATTTTTGTCATTTTTGTCATTTTTGTCATTTTTGTCATTTTTGTCATTTTTGTCATTTTTGTCATTTTTGTCATTTTTGTCATTTTTGTCATTTTTGTCATTTTTGTCATTTTTGTCATTTTTGTCATTTTTGTCATTTTTGTCATTTTTGTCATTTTTGTCATTTTTGTCATTTTTGTCATTTTTGTCATTTTTGTCATTTTTGTCATTTTTGTCATTTTTGTCATTTTTGTCATTTTTGTCATTTTTGTCATTTTTGTCATTTTTGTCATTTTTGTCATTTTTGTCATTTTTGTCATTTTTGTCATTTTTGTCATTTTTGTCATTTTTGTCATTTTTGTCATTTTTGTCATTTTTGTCATTTTTGTCATTTTTGTCATTTTTGTCATTTTTGTCATTTTTGTCATTTTTGTCATTTTTGTCATTTTTGTCATTTTTGTCATTTTTGTCATTTTTGTCATTTTTGTCATTTTTGTCATTTTTGTCATTTTTGTCATTTTTGTCATTTTTGTCATTTTTGTCATTTTTGTCATTTTTGTCATTTTTGTCATTTTTGTCATTTTTGTCATTTTTGTCATTTTTGTCATTTTTGTCATTTTTGTCATTTTTGTCATTTTCGTCATTTTTGTCATTTTTGTCATTTTTGTCATTTTTGTCATTTTTGTCATTTTTGTCATTTTTGTCATTTTTGTCATTTTTGTCATTTTTGTCATTTTTGTCATTTTTGTCATTTTTGTCATTTTTGTCATTTTTGTCATTTTTGTCATTTTTGTCATTTTTGTCATTTTTGTCATTTTTGTCATTTTTGTCATTTTTGTCATTTTTGTCATTTTTGTCATTTTTGTCATTTTTGTCATTTTTGTCATTTTTGTCATTTTTGTCATTTTTGTCATTTTTGTCATTTTTGTCATTTTTGTCATTTTTGTCATTTTTGTCATTTTTGTCATTTTTGTCATTTTTGTCATTTTTGTCATTTTTGTCATTTTTGTCATTTTTGTCATTTTTGTCATTTTTGTCATTTTTGTCATTTTTGTCATTTTTGTCATTTTTGTCATTTTTGTCATTTTTGTCATTTTTGTCATTTTTGTCATTTTTGTCATTTTTGTCATTTTTGTCATTTTTGTCATTTTTGTCATTTTTGTCATTTTTGTCATTTTTGTCATTTTTGTCATTTTTGTCATTTTTGTCATTTTTGTCATTTTTGTCATTTTTGTCATTTTTGTCATTTTTGTCATTTTTGTCATTTTTGTCATTTTTGTCATTTTTGTCATTTTTGTCATTTTTGTCATTTTTGTCATTTTTGTCATTTTTGTCATTTTTGTCATTTTTGTCATTTTTGTCATTTTTGTCATTTTTGTCATTTTTGTCATTTTTGTCATTTTTGTCATTTTTGTCATTTTTGTCATTTTTGTCATTTTTGTCATTTTTGTCATTTTTGTCATTTTTGTCATTTTTGTCATTTTTGTCATTTTTGTCATTTTTGTCATTTTTGTCATTTTTGTCATTTTTGTCATTTTTGTCATTTTTGTCATTTTTGTCATTTTTGTCATTTTTGTCATTTTTGTCATTTTTGTCATTTTTGTCATTTTTGTCATTTTTGTCATTTTTGTCATTTTTGTCATTTTTGTCATTTTTGTCATTTTTGTCATTTTTGTCATTTTTGTCATTTTTGTCATTTTTGTCATTTTTGTCATTTTTGTCATTTTTGTCATTTTTGTCATTTTTGTCATTTTTGTCATTTTTGTCATTTTTGTCATATTTGTCATTTTTGTCATTTTTGTCATTTTTGTCATTTTTGTCATTTTTGTCATATTTGTCATTTTTGTCATTTTTGTCATTTTTGTCATTTTTGTATTTTTTGTCATTTTTGTCATTTTTGTCATTTTTGTCATTTTTGTCATTTTTGTCATTTTTGTCATTTTTGTCATTTTTGTCATTTTTGTCATTTTTGTCATTTTTGTCATTTTTGTCATTTTTGTCATTTTTGTCATTTTTGTCATTTTTGTCATTTTTGTCATTTTTGTCATTTTTGTCATTTTTGTCATTTTTGTCATTTTTGTCATTTTTGTCATTTTTGTCATTTTTGTCATTTTTGTCATTTTTGTCATTTTTGTCATTTTTGTCATTTTTGTCATTTTTGTCATTTTTTTCATTTTTGTCATTTTTGTCATTTTTGTCATTTTTGTCATTTTTGTCATTTTTGTCATTTTTGTCATTTTTGTCATTTTTGTCATTTTTGTCATTTTTGTCATTTTTGTCATTTTTGTCATTTTTGTCATTTTTGTCATTTTTGTCATTTTTGTCATTTTTGTCATTTTTGTCATTTTTGTCATTTTTGTCATTTTTGTCATTTTTGTCATTTTTGTCATTTTTGTCATTTTTGTCATTTTTGTCATTTTTGTCATTTTTGTCATTTTTGTCATTTTTGTCATTTTTGTCATTTTTGTCAATTTTGTCATTTTTGTCATTTTTGTCATTTTTGTCATTTTTGTCAATTTCGTCATCTTTGTCATTTTTGTCATTTTTGTCATTTTTGTCATTTTTGTCATTTTTGTTATTTTTGTCATTTTTGTCATTTTTCTTATATTTGTCATTTTTTGTTTTTTTTTTCATTTTTGTCATTTTTTCATTTTTGTTATTTTTGTAATTTTTGTGTTTTTGTAATTTCTGCTACTTTTTATTATTTTTGTCATTTTCGAATACTTTTCCAATCTTGTCATTTTGATTTCACTGCTTGTTCTTTGTGTGCAATTTTTGCATGATTCAGGTTTTCCCAGTCTAGAGCTATTTTTGGTTTTTGTTACAGTTAAGTGATATTTTCCAGTCCTTTTGACATTATTTTTGTATATTTTTGATTTATTTTTTCTGGTTTTTTTTTTTTGGTGAATTTTTGAAAGTTTTGTGCTATTTGCGTCATTTTTGATTCTTTTTCTTGATCTTTTTTGTCAGCATCTTTATTTTAGGGTATTTTTTGTGTCATTTTTATGCAGTTATACAGTGCCATTTCTTGAAATGGATTGAACCTTATCCATGACCCGTAACCCTAAGTTCAAAAGCCAATGGGCAGAATCAACAGCATATGCATAACATCAATTCCCTTTACAAAACCGCCATCGCTCGTGAAAGTCTTCTTCCACTAAAGAATCCTACAACAGCCATTTGACTTAACAAGCAGCAGCAGAAACTTGAGCAAATTTGTCGTGTACACGACATGTACACATCATGAATCCTTCCAACCGGTTGCGTTTTCAGCCCTCGAGGCGCCTCAACTTGCATACGTAAGCAGCAGCCCAACGTCATTTTCTGTAGTATTCAGCTAGCAGCGCGGTGTCTTTGTCGTGTGTCATTTAGCCGACCAACAGCCCCCAAGGAATGGAACCTTTCCACCCACATTCATCCCCCCTTTCTGCTGCCCTTCCCCGCAGAAACCAACCAACCAACCAAGCCGATGAAAAGTTTTCCCCCCTTCGAAACGTGGCAATCAAAGCTGACAGGTGCTAATTAGTGCTAATTTCAATGATTTCACGCCACATCGGATCACGTAAGGACATCAAGGAAATGTCAACGAGTCCGTGCTTTGCCGTGCGAGGGCTGCCTCGTGAAGGCGTGTGTCTGTTACAAATCTAGATATTGCCCCGCGTGACATGGTTGACATGGTGCCAATTCGGCGGAAATCGTCTTGAAGCTCGAATTTGTCACACATCACGACATGATACGCAAACGTTGCCTACGCATCAAAACCGCAAGTCGATCAACTTTGATAAAGGGTTCCCGGGCAAAAAAAAAGAAAACGAAAAGTCACTGACTGTTGGTTGTTAGCCGTAATTGCGACGAAAGCGTCAATCATTATCGTTTGAATTCTCGGGGGGAGGTTAATTTGTGATGGCAACTTGCAAAAAGGTCAATGGGGACAAGCGCTTGTTATTGATTAGGTTGAAGGTTGCTCGTCATCATTGCTGTTTCTTTAAGAGCAATTGATTTACAAATGTAGATAAAACCAGATTCCTCTCACAAGACTTCTTAAAGATGCAAATATATTTAGACTGTCTCTCGTTACATGAACTTCTAGGAATTGTGAATATTCAGCATAATTTGAATAGAGAAACGGTTATCAAAATTCAATTTTGTAGAATTTATGCAAGATTGTTGAACCCTCAAAGTAAAGTGAGTCTTGAAAAAAAAGGCGTATGCACGAGAAAAGGTTTTAAAGATTTCTTGGAGAAATTGATGACAACAGATGCTATAGAGGAGAATGAGGACACTTGATCCCTCAGTTATATCTCGTTAATGAAATTTTCATTGTCAATCGAATGTTTTAGAATAATGTGCCAAATAGAGCAGAACAACTATGCTGTTCTTTAAAAAAATATAAAAAATTCATTTCAGATAGAGTATCCATTTCACAGCCATTTTAGCGTTTTCAGGAATCGGAAAATCTGAACATCCTTTTCCCGGGAATTCTCGGGATCCCGGGAAGAATTGAAAATGAAGATTTCAACACTCTACTACATACGAAACCATATGGGTTTTTATTAATTTTTCATATTATAAAATTGAAAAACATTTCAAATTTTGTCAATTCAATAAGTAGGGGAGATGAGGGCATAAAGAGCACCCAGGGCATAATGAGCACTATTTTTTTCTACATAAGTACGTATTTTTTTAAACAAATTTTTATGAGGACTTGTTTCGTACTACCTATAGTATTAATTTTTCACCAAAAAAGAAATATCCTTTTCATATTTACAGAAATATTAAATAATAACCAGCTAGGTTCTCAAGTGACAAAAATATTATAATTTTTGAGCACCACCAAATATGCTTTTATGACCTTTAAATCATCTTGATCTGAAATGTACGCACTGCAACATGATCTACACATTGTTTCTCAATTTTCAACATCATAAAATTTTGATTTTTCACTTTAATCAATTTTAAAACACGTTTTTACTTTAATTTGTTCACTAGAGGCGAACAGAGCACTATCAATGATGGCATAATGAGCATTTTCTGCTGTATAATCTAGCAGCGAATTTAACTCGATCAAGTCAACTGAATAATAGAGCTACAGCTTGACTTGTATCGTCTGTCGAGTTGGCCTATTGGTAAGGTGTCGGAGAGGTAATCAGAAGACTCTAGTTCGATTCCTGTTCGAGGGGATTTTTTTTTGCACATACCATTCATGATTGATTTTTTTTTATTGTTACATTATACGGCTAACAGCATCAAAGCATCATCCGTCAAACAAAACACCAGAAACATAATGTATGAGCATGTGTTCTTTCTTTGAATTCTACAAACAGACCTAGATTATTTTGTTATTGCTTTGTTTGATAAATCTACGCCTCACCGTTTAGTGCAATTATGATCCTGAATGATAAATGAAAAAAAAAATCACCTCCACCAGGAATCGAACTCGAGCCTACTGATTACCTCTCAGACATCTAACCAATAGGCCAAATCGTCAGACGATGCAAGTTAAGCTGTAGCTCTATTAGTCAGTTGACTTCATCGAGTCGAATTCGCTGCTAGATTCTCCGGCAGAAAACGCTCATTATGCCTTCATTAATGGTGCTCATACTGCCTCGGGGGGGTTTCTCATTATGTCTCTACAGTGCCTGGTTTTCAGCTTTCGGAAAAAAATTTTAAAATGCATTTTTAAACGTTTTTATCTACTTTTTCAAGTTTCATCCAATTATGCCATAGATTATTTGAGTGTCTGAACACGATACAATGATGTAATTCACATATTACAGCTGTTCTCTATGATTAAATAAGCGTTTTCCTTAAGGTGGCCATTATGCCCCCATCTCCCCTAACCATGAAACTCAAGACGTAAAAACTAAGTATTTTTACTGACAATTTGACTGATTCTGGCTGCAAAAAATTCAAATAATAAGGATAGATATATCATTATCTATAGAAGTTGGTTAGATAGACTTCAGATTATTCATTAAATTTGGTAAAGTTTCAGATAACTGTCCTTTTGTTTCAAAATATGTCATTTCTTTATTAATTATTTTGCTTGCTGTCTTATACTATTGATTTCAAAATATTCAAAAGTAAGTTCTAAATGATGAGTTTTTTTTTGTTTCGATTATAGTCGTTTTACCATCTTTATGGCATTCGCGACTTTATCAACGGTGCAGTTGGCGGATCGTTATTGAAAAACCTCTCCGGTACAACTGTGTTCGATGTTTGCTCTTGGGCTCGAACTCGCGGACATCGGCTCAGAAGACAACAGACTTGCCAACTGAGCTATATCACAAGCCCGCACTAAATGATGAGTTTTGCGAAATAGAATATTCAGATTCTTTTCATAGCTTTTGTTTTTTGAAAAGTTTGGTTTTATAGATTCTTTGTCGTTTTTCATTTTTGAACTAAGTTTTCGAACGAAGATTTTTTTTATCAAATTCAAGGTATTAACTAGATTTTTGAAAAAAAAGGAAAATTTTGGCGTATAACAAAATAGAAATATCATTTTCCTTGGTCAATCTCGGTAGGGAAATCTTGGGTAGGACTCTTTATTTTCAGAGTTATCGAACTAGATAAAAATTTTAACAAAATGTGGTTTAAATTTTTTTTTTTCATAATTTTCAAATGTTTTCAACATGAAAAAAAACTTGTAGCTTTCCATTGGCTTGATTTTGGACAAAGAAAATGCGCTTTAACTTTTATTGAAGATTGGTGCTATAGCTCTAACGCAGTTGTGCTGACCACAATAAAACTAAAATTGTTGACAAGTTGACTTAGACAGCTAGTTTTGATCAAAATATTTTGTCCGCTTGCTTGCTTGGAAATTTCCCACTATTCATTGGTTTAGAAGTATCAATTAAAGAATGATTATGAGTCTTGCCAAAAATTGTTGAAAATAAAATTTTGTGAAACACGGAAAAGGGTTTAAGAGTATAGCTCATCTATCTTTTCCTTCAAATTCCTAAATGATCCAAGTTTTAACGTTCAACACACTAACCTGATTCCTCTGGTTTAACGCTTGAACAACTCTCCGGAGCCACCCAGAAACCGAGTCAATCGGGTTATCAAAGAATGTCGAATGTTTTTTTAGAATCACTGGTTTCGGTACATAGTTAGGAAGGAACGACTTGGCAAAGGTCATCATTATTCCGAACCGGTTGTGTGGAACAAGAAGTTTTTCCTCCATTCCGACGGGCGGACATGGTAATGTGAAAAGTTTTGTCCTCCCGACTAGGCTGGACTGGAATCGAAAAAGCTCATGTTTAAATTGTCCCCTTGGCACCTTGAAAGCCGGATCGTCATTTGCATACAGACACCCACACTAAATAGATGATCAATGGATGGGGTGTGGAGGGAAGGTTTTCATCGAGAAGCCAGGGACAGGGAATGTAACTGTTTAAGGGAAAACAAAATCATATCACCAAAAGTTCTACGGAGAATGGGGAAAATTCGGATACCGAAACAGCTTCCAATTTTCCGGCCAACGACAAAAGGTAAAAACAAGACGAGTAAAACTTACCGAGCGTGGGTGGGCCGAGGCTTATTGGCCAGTTTCGGCACAGAGAGTCCAAAGGCCTCAAAGTTAGTATGCAGCAACAACAACGACAGGAGAAAAAAGTATAATTCAACCAAACCATGCAAAGAAGCTCATTTGTCAGCATTACATGGCCAGGCTCGTTTGTATGCGTCCAGGGCCGGACAGAGGCAAATTTATAATACCACTTTTTGTTTATGATATCAATTTTCCGCACCCGTAGTTTCCGGTCGGTCTGGGTCGGTTTTTGTTTCCGTTTCCGTTTTTTTATCTCTCTCCCTGGGTGTGTGTCTTCTGTTGATATGGCCTCTACTTTGTTTTTACCGGTTCAGCAAACAGATCTTTCATGTGGGACGGTAATGCTGTTGATCGCAATTGCCCTGAGAGGGACCTCGCACAAATATCCTTAAGACAAATTGCTTTCGGTGAGGATTTTCGTTTGCCCTAGAAGATGATGAGTGATGAGCGTAAATTTGAGGTCGCAGGTAAGGGCTCATTAATCTTCGCTGTTGCAGTCAACCAGTAAACATTTGTAATTGTTAAAAATATCTTCAGAACTAAGCAGAAAAAAACTTTTTTTTGTAATTGTGGCTTTCGTTTTCTAACTATTTTATATTTATCGTTTGACACATGAATGACTCAAAAATAACCAGACAGTAACGAAAAAGACATAAACATATTAAATAAACGATATTCAAAAGTTCCACGACAATGAAACCATAAAACACAAAATGGTCTAAAAATGATAAAAAGTTATAAAAAAACTTCACAATTCAAAGATGCCTTTAAATAAAAAACAAAATTGAACAAATAGGATGCAAAATTGCAGTAGTCGTATGATTTTTTTTTCTTTTTGAAAAATTAAATTCAAAAACAACACAAATTATTAACCATTTGCGGAAAAAAAAATTAAAACTTTAAGTTTGAAATAATTTGAAAACCTCACAAATTGAAAAAAATGGTAATATACAACTTGGATAAATTGCTTTGAATTTATCGAGAATATTAAGAATCTAACAGACATAGTAAAAAAAAAGTTTTAAGTTTTTAGTACTTCAAATGAATTGAAAATGTAGAATTTCATCAAAATTTCAAACAAATTAATGGAAAAAGTACCAAATTATGTAACAATAAATAACAAAAAAGCAAACATTTTCAAAGTTCGCAATAATAACAAAATAACATAAAATTATTAACAAAAAACAAGGAAATCATGAAAATTAAAAAAAAAAACCTTCAAGATTTACAAAAAATATAAAAAACTAACAAAAATTTGCAATAATTAACTTCATTTACAATAAATAATAAAATTAGAATAACTAACGAAATTTTCAAAAATAACAAAATCAGCAAAATTTTTTAAAAATTCACAAAAATTTATATTAATTTATAAAAATACACACAAAAACATTCAAAAATTTTTTAAAAATTTAAATTTTAAAGCAAATTTTAAAATTTAGAAAAATTAAGGTAAATTTATAAAATTTCACGTATTTTTACAAATATTAACAAAAATAAACATAAATTTAGAAAAATTTACAAAAATTAACAAAAAATAACAAAAACCAACAAACATTAACAAAAATTTTCAAAAATTAACAAAAATTTACAAAAATTTAAAAAAATTTAAAAAAATTTAAAAAAATTTAAAAAAATTTAAAAAAATTTAAAAAAATTTAAAAAAATTTACAAAAATTTACTAAATTTTACAAAAATTTACAAAAATTTACAAAAATTTACAAAAATTTACAAAAATTTACAAAAATTTACAAAAATTTACAAAAATTTACAAAAATTTACAAAAATTTACAAAAATTTACAAAAATTTACAAAAATTTACAAAAAATTACAAAAATTTACAAAATTTACAAAAATTTACAAAAATTTACAAAAATTTATAAAAATTCACAAAAATTTACAAAAATTTACAAAAAACTACAAAAATTTAAAAAAATATACAAAAATTTACAAAAATTTACAAAAATTTACAAAAATTTACAAAAATTTACAAAAATTTACAAAAATTTACAAAAATTTACAAAAATTTACAAAAATTTACAGAAATTTACAAAAATTTACAAAAATTTACAAAAAATTACAAAAATTTACAAAAACTACAAAAATTTACAAAAATTTACAAAAATTTACAAAAATTTACAAAAATTTACAAAAATTTACAAAAATTTACAAAAATTTACAAAAATTTACAAAAATTTACAAAAATTTACAAAAATTTACAAAAATTTACAAAAATTTACAAAAATTTACAAAAATTTACAAAAATTTACAAAAATTTACAAAAATTTACAACAATTTACAAAAATTTACAAAAATTCACAAAAATTTACAAAAATTTACAAAAATTTACAAAAATTCACAAAAATTTATAAAAAATTACAAAAATTACAAAAATTACAAAACTTTCAAAAATTTCAAAAAATTTCAAAAATTACAAAAATTACAAAAATTACAAAAATTACAAAAATTACAAAAATTACAAAAATTACAAAAATTACAAAAATTACAAAAATTACAAAAATTACAATAATTACAAAAATTTCAAGTATTAAAAAAATTACAAAATTTACTTAAGTTTATGAAATTTAACAATAAATTACAAAAATTTAAAAACTTACAAAAATTATGAAAAATGATAAAAATAAAAACAAACTTTATGGAGAGATTAATCAAATTTTCATAAATTTACGAGTATTCACAGAAATTTACAAAAATGAACAAAAATTTTCAAAAGTTTTAAATATTAACAAACTGTTCGAATTTTTTTTTAAATATTATAATTTCACAAAAATTTTCAGAAATTTGTAAGTTTATGAAACAGCCTCAAAGGTGAGTGTTTTGATCTTTTAGTAATACATTTCAAGAGTTGAAAATTACAGACGGATTGGAGATAAAAAGAAGATGAATGATGTGAAAATAAGCGCACAAGGATTTATGAAAAGCTAGAAACTCACGGTGATTAATTCAATCTATACCTAACATTAATTATCTAAAAAAGTTTTTCCATACAGGATAAAAATGTAGTGTACGATGAAATTGCTTGACAAAAATTTACTTAAAAACAATAAACAAAAATTTTCAACGAAATCACCAAAAAAAACAAAAATTTAGAAAATTTACAAAAATCATGAATTTTTTTTAAATCTTCTACAAATAATGACAATTTTAATTATTTTAGTTTTGAATAATTAAAGAATTTTCATTTGAGTGTTTTCAGAATTTTTTTTTTAGGAAGATTGTAATTGCTGGTGAATCGCATGTTTATGAAATATATTGCCAAATTCGGTAGATGTTTGCATTTGAATGTAATAGTTTCAAGATTCTGTCAAATGAGTGTCAAGTTTGCTTGAATTCTGTCAATTCACGAAATGAAACATTTTACGAAACAAAATGAATCCAATATATATTATACCTAAACTATTTTATTTGAAACCAAAATTCAAGCTTTGACGAAAGTTTGAGAAATTTATGTTTTAATTTAAAAAAAAAGTATCTTGATTGTAACCGAATTGATGTAAAGTTTTTTTTTTTTTTTTCTTTAAAATTATTTTCAAAATGTGTCAATTCTTGAATTTTTTTGAAAAAATTAAAAGTTTTATTTCCTAAAATGGGTTCAAATCGATTCAAAACGTTTTTGCAACTTTATCAAAGTTAAGTGGAAACGTTGCCAAAATTTGAAGAAAGAAATTTATAAATTCGTCGTTTGTGGGTAGAAATTGTGTTAAAATTGTTTCAAAAATAATTTGAAATCTTTGCCTAATATGTCAATTTTTTTTTTTGAAACACCAGATTTAAGTCGAAATGTGAAATGTGAAAAAAAATGTTTTCAGATTGATTAAAAACAATACAAAATATTTACAATGTAATATTTAAGTAAATCTTTTTAACAAAGTCAAAGTAATGCTTGAAAAGCGTTGAAAAAATGAATTTGTGTCAAATCTTTTATAACTGAGTCGAAATTATTAAGATTTTGTACCCAACCTTAGATTAAATTAAAATTGTAAGCTTTGCCGAAATTGTTACAAAATTGTGTACAAATTATGACATGCAATTGGTTAGAAACATTGTCAAAATCATATTAAAGCTGTATCAAAAAGGATTTTAATAATGCCAAAATTCGTTACATACATTTCAAATTGTGTCAGAATTGTGTGTTTGTTTGATATGAAAAATTCATTTTAATTATTAATAGTATTTGTCATAATCTAAAAATAATGTGGAAGTTCCATCTTTTATTTTTCTAATTTTTTCACAGTTGAATCAAGTTGTTTTACAACTGTATCATTTTTTTGTCAAAAAAAGTAACAATTTTTATTGGTGAATATACGAATCTAGATATAATCTTTATTGTTTCCAATTATGAAGTCACATCATTGAATAATTAACATTAAAACAGTAAAGTTTCGTATAACCACTGTCAAAATTACCGAAACTTGAAGAAATGGAAAAAAAATGCGTTTAAGTCATGTCACGAAAACGGAAAGGCTATGTTAATTGTTTCAAAAAAGTGTCAAAAATCAATCAAAGTTCTGTTAAAAATATTAACAAGCTAAATCGAAACTGTGTAAAATTTCATTGAAGTGTTATTTAAGATGTCGATTGTATATTTCAATGTTATTTTTCCGTAAATCAGATACATTTTTTAGAAACGAATGTTATTTATTTCTTCTCCAACTTTCAAGCGGTATTTGTATCGAATCTTCTTGCGTTGCATCTTGCGTAGAAATGTGTCACATTTTAAATACACCCAATATCGTGAACCAGAGAAAAGATTGGAGAATCTCAGCATAATTTTTGCCTCTGTTCTAAGCATACTACACGAATACGACTACAAAAAGAAACGTCAAAAATCCATCAAAAATCCGTCAAAAAACCGTCGAAAATATATATGGTGATAAAACACCGAAAACAACGCAAGATATTCGATACAAATACAGCCTGAAAGTTGATTTTAAAAGAGTGAGAACTCAAATTTAAATTATGTGTGAGACGCCTTTTTTAGTTTTTTTTTTTAGTTTCGATGGAAATTTCAATCAATAGTATAATCCATTCACAGTGAAACTAAACCTAAACGCAAAATCCGGATAGTACATTTTCACATAAAGCACAGAAACAACGACCATTTTGTAAGTACAACATAACACTAAATAAACCAAAAAACACTATTTTCAAATTGTAAAACATACTATAACACTTATAGAATCCTTGAGGGTGGTATTAAGCGCCACGGAAACGTCGTGGTAGAAATAAATATCGTTCGTTTCTAAAAAATATGATTGATTTGCCGGAAAAATTAACCTTGCATTGAAGTTTTGCCAAAGTTGTTTTGAAATTGTTTTTGAATTGTTTTTCAAAGTTGTGTCAAAACTATGATAAAATCTGCATTTTAGGTGAAAAATTAAATTCTGGATGAGACGGAGTTTTAGAAAATTTCAAAATAAGTGAAAGTTTCTTAACAATCATTGGTGACAATAGTCGATCCAGACGAGAAGCTCATTTTGTCATTGTATTTTCTTGAAATCGAATTAAACTTTAACGATTTTTTTTTTCTTTAGACATACCATGACAATGAGTTATGTCTTCATTACAATCAGGTTAATAGACATCATCGAGCAGGATCAGCCTGTTCTATGAACATAGAGTGTAAAGAAAAAAAAACCGCTTCTTCTCTTCCAGAAGACCGGCTCCTTTCCAGGTTCAAGTCAGCAACTTTTAAAGGAACAGGGTCACTTTTCCTATTATTTTTCACCAGATTGGATAGAAAAAAAGATCCATAAAGGTGTTGAGCACTGCTCCGTAAGAAGCCAACAATGATGGTGGATTCTAGGGCCCGTTTTTTTATGAATAATGATCGGAGTAAATTTCGTTCAGCAGCTTCCAGGTGCTGCGGTGCTAAGAAAATGTGGAAGTTTTTTTCCCCGGCGTCCTCCCTACCCCTGTCCTGGTCCTGTCAATTGGTTCATGGCTGAAGTAAGACCTCCTCCATCTTTGTGGGTTGTGGTGCTGCTGCTTCTGAAATGTAGCCTCTATATGATGTGCCTAATGTGAAGAAAAATGTGCCCCGGTGCCATGATCCTGAAGTTGCTGCTGCCGTTAACTGGAAAGGCGCTCTGGCTTTTTGCCGGATGGGGGCTGCCGGTAAATTATGGCTCCCAGCTATTTAAGATGAGATGCCCGGGAATGAAAACACTCACAAGAGCAAAAAAAACAACGAAAAAGGTGCATGAGATGCATGTTCTCCACCCCAAGTTTAACCCAACTTTGTTTAGTTGAGAGGCGAAAGTTGATTCAAGTGGTCTTGGATTGTAATTAAGTTGCTGCAGTAGTGGCTCGTTAGGAAGTTATCAGGCTGTAAAATGGAGTGCGGATTGTTAAACTTATGTTTCAACTAGCTCGATTTAGTTGAAGAGTTTTCGAGAATTTGCCTTGACTACCACTTTTTATTAGATTTCCTTTAAAAAAAACTTGAACTTTCAGTTATTCCAGCTTCAAACATGTGCAAAGTCACGTGTTTTATTTCATCGAGCGTAGGAGTGATGTGCAGAATTTCTCTCCTACATATTTGATGAAAAACGTACAACGGAGTTACGCTACAAAATCGGCAACAATAATGTGCCAGGGAAATTCCTGCCGGGATTGCATTATTGTACGTACAACAACATGCCACATTTTATTTGCAACTTGCAACCAAATATTCCTAGCGGGTCATTTGTTGTGCATTTTCGATACAGAATCTGTTCGTTGGCCGGCCACCATCGATCGTCCGCTGAGGAATTTCTGTTGTTTCACAAGCCAGAATGTTGAGTATTAAATTCACTATCCGGCCGTTTTGCGTCACAACCATGCTGCTGCTGCCAAAGGGTGGAAATACAATAGAAACACTATCGGTTTTTCCACACTTTTTGCAAAACGGTCATTGGAGGAGGTTTTTTCAAGAATGAAATGTTTATTTTGTATTGAGCACGAAGCTCAAGTTTGTACAAAAAAAAAAACGAGAGAAATAAATATAACAAATGTGCTCATACAGGGCCGTAGGGAAAGCTGCCTTCATGAGGTATGGTAATTGATTTTTTCCAAGGTTATTTAAATTCCGAAAATTTATGAATTAAAAACTACAAACTAGAAAAGCAAAATAATTCAATAATCAATATGATCAATTACTTCTAAGTTTTTTGTATGAAATAGTAACTTTTGAAAACACTTCCTGAAATCTTGAAAATTGTTAGCAAACTTTGTATAATGAAGTTTTCAATAACAAAAAATGGTGTATACTTTTATAAGTTGTTACTAGCTTGAATTTTGCTCAAAAGTTTGGTAGGTTTAGCTTATTTGGTTGAACATAGAAAAAGTTTTTTTTTCAAGTAAACATTCATATTAAGAAAAAAAACTTATTCACTGGTATAATCGGAAAGTTAAAATCTATAAAATTCAAAGATTCAAACCATCCATAAAAATATATAAAATTTTTAAAAGTAAAAGTATGAGATTAAAATCTAAATCTTGCGAATTCAATAAAAAAAAAATTGAGTTTGTAAGTCGGCTTTTGAAAAATTTGCAATTTACCTAATTTTGTAAAACACACCTAGACAATATAATGTTTTCTATAGATTTTTCATTCGCAAATATTGATTACAAGTTTTTTAATCAACACATATTTTTCAATGTGAATCAACAAAATAATTGATTTCTGTCTGTCTGTCTGTCTGTCTGTCTGTCTGTCTGTCTGTCTGTCTGTCTGTCTGTCTGTCTGTCTGTCTGTCTGTCTGTCTGTCTGTCTGTCTGTCTGTCTGTCTGTCTGTCTGTCTGTCTGTCTGTCTGTCTGTCTGTCTGTCTGTCTGTCTGTCTGTCTGTCTGTCTGTCTGTCTGTCTGTCTGTCTGTCTGTCTGTCTGTCTGTCTGTCTGTCTGTCTGTCTGTCTGTCTGTCTGTCTGTCTGTCTGTCTGTCTGTCTGTCTGTCTGTCTGTCTGTCTGTCTGTCTGTCTGTCTGTCTGTCTGTCTGTCTGTCTGTCTGTCTGTCTGTCTGTCTGTCTGTCTGTCTGTCTGTCTGTCTGTCTGTCTGTCTGTCTGTCTGTCTGTCTGTCTGTCTGTCTGTCTGTCTGTCTGTCTGTCTGTCTGTCTGTCTGTCTGTCTGTCTGTCTGTCTGTCTGTCTGTCTGTCTGTCTGTCTGTCTGTCTGTCTGTCTGTCTGTCTGTCTGTCTGTCTGTCTGTCTGTCTGTCTGTCTGTCTGTCTGTCTGTCTGTCTGTCTGTCTGTCTGTCTGTCTGTCTGTCTGTCTGTCTGTCTGTCTGTCTGTCTGTCTGTCTGTCTGTCTGTCTGTCTGTCTGTCTGTCTGTCTGTCTGTCTGTCTGTCTGTCTGTCTGTCTGTCTGTCTGTCTGTCTGTCTGTCTGTCTGTCTGTCTGTCTGTCTGTCTGTCTGTCTGTCTGTCTGTCTGTCTGTCTGTCTGTCTGTCTGTCTGTCTGTCTGTCTGTCTGTCTGTCTGTCTGTCTGTCTGTCTGTCTGTCTGTCTGTCTGTCTGTCTGTCTGTCTGTCTGTCTGTCTGTCTGTCTGTCTGTCTGTCTGTCTGTCTGTCTGTCTGTCTGTCTGTCTGTCTGTCTGTCTGTCTGTCTGTCTGTCTGTCTGTCTGTCTGTCTGTCTGTCTGTCTGTCTGTCTGTCTGTCTGTCTGTCTGTCTGTCTGTCTGTCTGTCTGTCTGTCTGTCTGTCTGTCTGTCTGTCTGTCTGTCTGTCTGTCTGTCTGTCTGTCTGTCTGTCTGTCTGTCTGTCTGTCTGTCTGTCTGTCTGTCTGTCTGTCTGTCTGTCTGTCTGTCTGTCTGTCTGTCTGTCTGTCTGTCTGTCTGTCTGTCTGTCTGTCTGTCTGTCTGTCTGTCTGTCTGTCTGTCTGTCTGTCTGTCTGTCTGTCTGTCTGTCTGTCTGTCTGTCTGTCTGTCTGTCTGTCTGTCTGTCTGTCTGTCTGTCTGTCTGTCTGTCTGTCTGTCTGTCTGTCTGTCTGTCTGTCTGTCTGTCTGTCTGTCTGTCTGTCTGTCTGTCTGTCTGTCTGTCTGTCTGTCTGTCTGTCTGTCTGTCTGTCTGTCTGTCTGTCTGTCTGTCTGTCTGTCTGTCTGTCTGTCTGTCTGTCTGTCTGTCTGTCTGTCTGTCTGTCTGTCTGTCTGTCTGTCTGTCTGTCTGTCTGTCTGTCTGTCTGTCTGTCTGTCTGTCTGTCTGTCTGTCTGTCTGTCTGTCGGTCTGACTGTCTGTCTGTCTGTCTGTCTGTCTGTCTGTCTGTCTGTCTGTCTGTCTGTCTGTCTGTCTGTTCCTTCTAAAAAATGGTACCAAATTCGGCATGGGAAGGGATATGGCTACGAGAAACATTTCTATGAATGTTTGGTGGAGGGGGTTCTCTTAAAATTTTAAATAAAGCTCAAGAATTAATCAAACAAATGGAACCAAATTTGGCATGTGACTGTATTTGGATACGAGAAATATTCCAATGACTATTTGAGAACCCTCCCTTCTACCAGTGGAGAGATTGAAAGCGAAACGGAGGCATCCATACAATTTTTATAGCAAAATTCGATAACTTATCGAGCAAATGGAACCAAATTGTCTTGGAAGGATATTCGAATATGGGAGAAGGTTCTATGATTGTTATAA
This sequence comes from Uranotaenia lowii, assembly GCF_029784155.1. Lineage (NCBI taxonomy): Eukaryota > Metazoa > Arthropoda > Insecta > Diptera > Culicidae > Uranotaenia > Uranotaenia lowii. Next base: position 68,961,461 of record NC_073693.1, on the reverse strand, counting down.
ACTCATCCTAATTTGCATTGGGATGAAAGGAAGAGGGGAGGGCCCCCATACAAATTTTTACAATACCCAATAACTGATAAAGCGAGGGAAATCAAATTTGGCATGCGAGGGAATTTGGGTGAACGAATTGATCATCAGATGGTTTGAAGGTCTTCCCTACATTGATTAGATAAATATGAAGTGGGAGGGGGCTCCAATACAAATTTTTGCATGACTGGTGAAATAATCGAACAAATGGAATTAAATGTGGCATGGGAAGATATTTGGATATGGAAAAAGACTCTGTGGTTGTTGGAGACCCCCTCCCTGACCTGATCCCAGCAAATAGGATAAGATGAGGGGACCATCACAGTTTTTTGAAGATGTCGAGAGTTGATCAGTCGAAAGGCACCGAATTAGGTATGGGATTTTGTGTTGATACGAGTCATATTTCAATAATTGTTTGGTATCCTTCCCTTCTTCCATTAATTGGGATAGGAAGAGGAGTCGATAGCCTCATACATTTTTGTTACATAGTTATCATAAAATAAGGAGTGGAATGTTTATGGGTTGGAGATATGTTTCTATGCTTATTCGTGGACCCTTCAGGGGGGGAAATGATTAGGGAAAAGGGGGATTCTCATACATTTTTTGCCAAACTCGATAACATTTTAGTCATTTGTCACAATTTTATCTCATTTTTTCTTTTCAGTGGGGAGTTTGAAAAGAAAGTAGGGTGCCCATACTTTTTTTTAATAACTCGAGAAATGATCGAGAAAGTTTTGCATAGAAGGAATTGGTTTACGAGAAACGTTTTCTTGATTATTGAACAGCGGGACTCTCAATTATATTAACAATGACTTGAAAAAAGATCATGGCAATAGATTCAAATTTGGCGTGGGAAAGGGGTTTTATTCAAGTACAACATTTATGGTTACTGAATTAAGGAACTTATAAATAAACTAGCAGACCCGGTAAACTTCGTCTTACCATTTTAAACTTGGCGTCTATTTCAATTTTTTTTTTGCTGTTTGACTTTAAAAAAGCATCAAATCTTGAGTTGTTAATCGTCTCGCTTTCTTGAACATGTCCTAGTATTTAAACATATCCATCTTTTCCGTTTGCTCGAATTGGCCCGCTCAATTATATCGGAACCAAATCTAGGAATTTTAACTCAATTCTACGGGTCTTTTAACTGATTATTCAAAAATTATCTCCAATAAATTTTACATACATCTTACATGAATCCTTTTCATTTACATTTCTTTGATTCGGATGCTTTGAATATTGCCGAATGATATCAGGTATCAGCTTCCCGTTGCAAATTCGATTTTTTCAGCACTCAACGTTACCATCTAACTTGGCAAACCTCATGCTAAAAAAAAACCACTCTTTATAACTTGTTCCATAAATAACATATGTTGATTATATGTATCTATGTTTCATTTATTGTATACCATTTAGTTGATTGACTCCGCTTTGCTCGAGTTCACTTTCAGGTTTAAATCGAAATCAAAAAATTTTCATTTATTGGAATTTATTGCATATGAAACTTTATAAAAGAAGAATTTTGAATACCGGGACAATTTTTAGAGTGTTTGCTCAATATTCTGCCTAGCGCAGCACTTTTAGCTCCCAAGTAGCTTTTGGAGGCATATTTTTTAGAACTGAAGAAATAAAAACATTAGAGATGATTTTTTACAAACCATTTTGAAGCAGCTTCACTTTCCTCACATTTGGAAGCAGTGGTTATTTATATCCATATTTTCATCAAAATCATGTCCAAAAAAAAGTTCGCCCTTTTTTTAGCAAACAATGCAAATTGAATCAAGAAGTCTTGATTTATTGGGTTAATGTTCAAAGAATTTTAATTTGGTTTTGAAAGGAGAAAAGATATGTTTAAATTTTTTGTTATTTAACCGAATTAAAGCATTTTTATCTTCTTTTTTATCCTTAAATACAAACCTGCCAATTTAAACCATTGTTGTCTGATTTAAAATTTTCCTAAACAGTGTTGAAGGTGATTTGCGATTCTGTTTAAGATAATGTGATATTTTCAAGATTCAGTAAGATTTAATTCGCAGGTTTTAAAAAATTAAATACATATAAAAGAACTAATCTTTCAAGGCTGCGATGATTTCATGAGTTCATTTTTTTTCTGGAAATTTTCATGTAAATTTACCTCGACTTTTAAAAATTTTAAATATCCGCTTCAGATTTAACACTCGGGATACCCTATCTGACTATTTTAGAGAAAAATTGGAATATGTTTCATGACTTAAAGGCGCATTGCCACTTGTTTAACCGTGTGAAATGACAGGAGTTAATATTATTTTCAACAATTTTAGATCATAACAAAAACTGATCAAAAAAAAATTCAGCTTCTGCTATCAAAAAAATTATGCTTCTGGAATATCAATCACAAAAATATGTCAACAAAAAATCGGATCTAAAGTCTCATCTATGTAGCCAAAATATGTTAAACAAAAACACACATTTATGTTAAGTACGTACTTGAATACTGTGTAAACAAACAGGGAATCTGTAAACAGTTTTTTGGTGAACGATTTAAAAAAAAGTTAAGTTTATTTAGTCAGATTGTTTATTTGGCCCAACCATTTATAAATTTAGAAATCATGTATACATTTTTTGTAAATGTTGAACGTTTGCACTTCTTTGCATTCGGCCTTCAAATGAACATCAATCCTTTATAATCCATTTTAAAGGACAGGCTCTTGTTCAGTTCATGTGTTTGTTCATTTGCAACGGATTTTGTGGTTGTTCTATAAATTCAATGGCGCATGATACAACTTCTGTGAAGCACATTTGTACATGTTTGAAAAATATTTCTAGCGTTTTGGATTATAAACCAAATCTTTCCACTTTTCTTTTTTCAAATGTCCTGAAAGAGTCATACCATTATTTCATACGCATCAGTACTAAATTAATATTCTTCTTGAAATAACACGAATTGAAGTTTAATTTTTTTCAAATCGTTTGAATGGTTTTGATTTGATCAGCAAAATATTAATCTGGGTCACATCGAGACATCATTCATTACTATGTGCTGTACAAATGATCAAGGAATCAAGAAGAAAAAACACATCTAGGCTTCATGTGGTCACCACATGCATCGATATTATGCTTGGTTGAGAAATGCGCGCCCAAATATTCCCACTAAACAGTATGCTATGCCATAGTTACTAACCTCCTACGACGTTTGCTTGCGACGCCTTGACCATAGAAACGAAAAACAAACCGCCCGCCCGGCGCCCAAAGTGAAAAAAATCTCGAAAAAATTGAAGGCCATGACTTTAATTTGATTCAATTTATTACAAATTTAATAATTACGGACAATTAATGCGACTTTTTGTTGTTTTTATTCGATATAAACCGATTCGCATGCCCACAGAATATTCTAAAAATAATTTCATTTGAAACTGTTGGGTCATTTCGGAGGAGTAGTACTACAAACACCGTTACAAGAGAATTTTATATAATAGATAAAAACAAAAACTTCATTTTAGATACAAAATAATGATTGGAAAACAAATTTAGAACAGGATTTGAACACAGAATGTTTGAGAATTTCCATCAATTTAAGAAGGTTTAGGAAAGCACACCGGGTCAACTTTATCTCAAAGTCATGTAGTGGAAGTGGTAACACTTAGTTTAAATATATTGATTGAATTATATTGTAACGATAGTAGATTATTTTTCGGAGTCTTTTATAATCCACCGAGACAAGATTGTGCCCAGTTACTTCAAGATCATTTTCAGCAATATATGATACATTTTAATAACTCGATTTTGATTTGAGACTTTAACTGTGATATTTTAAAACGATCTTCGAGAATCAAAATCTTTAAGGATACTTTGTCTTGCTCATGTTTTAAAAATGTAAATAGGGAACCAACTTTTTTCCATAACTTTGGTTCTTCACTACTGGATCTTTACTTACCCCACCTCTGGGGCAAAAGTTCGAATGATGTGGGGTAAAAATACGGTCATTCATAATTCCAAAATTCTGCATGAAGTCGAAAGAGAAATTTTTTATATGAATCATTACTTACAGCAGCAGCTTCTGTGTTCGCTTCTGATATAAATCCTATATATGGGCGATCAACCTATGCCAATTTGGAGTTCTCCATTAATTGTCCTTATTCAACAGGTTTACGAAATCCAGTTCTCATCGTATATGAGCAATTTTTTGCGCGAGGAAGTCTTTGTAGAAACAAATATATAGGCTGATGTTTCCAATAAAAAAAATGCATTTAAAAAAATGTTCAAACTTTCTGTTCAGATTTACTTTAGTGGACCAAGTATATCATTCGTACTTTTGCCCCACTCATTCAGGTGATCGTCTGTAATTTTTTTCACTCAATTTTCATTTAGTTGTTATATTTATTCTAGATGAAATTAAGAGGTTTCATTCGAAGTTCTGACTGGATGATATTATAGATACTTTACGGGAGGTGTACTCATGTTTCGTGGAAGTTCCTTTATTTGCCATCATACCAAACATTGCTATCGCTTTCATCAGACTGGCTTTCATGTTTTTACTCAAGCATTCCATGTTTCAAGATTATCAAAAGGAAATTGATAAATTACCGTTCGTGTCAATCTCCCACCACTCGAAAAATGAAGGTACGATCAACGAAGACGACGACGACGACCATCAGCTCAATATAATCGTCGTTCTTCGTTCGTTCATTCATTCGTTCGCTCATTCCTGTGCTGCAGCAACCACAACAATGAATGGATCCACTTCATCGACTCAATCTTGAAGCAGGTTCCAGAGTGCTGCTCCATTCTCGGCTAAATATGAATAGGATCAAGCCGGGGTCTCTATCAAGCAGAGGAGGAAGGATGAGGAATCTGCATGGATTCATGCCTGGATGACTCCGTTTGGATGATGGAGAGATAAGAATGGAAGTTTATCATACTCGGTTATAAGACTCAAGACGGCATCTCCGATGATCCAGAAGTTCCTAATCGAGGGGGTGTGTCGATGATAGAAAAGGATACTCTGTTTGGTTGGTTTTTGGTTTCTAGTTCACAACTAAAAATGTTTCGAAGAACATTGGTTTAAACGGTGGACAGTCACCATATTTTTGAAAATTGTCGTCTGATGTAGTCACGCCCTGGTAGTTCAGTTAACCGGAAGCCCTATAAAAATGCCACCTGAGGGGACAACTTAGACAGCTCAGTTGGTGATGATTTTTATTGGCTGTTCCGACACGAGGAGGCTCGACAGTGCACCATGTCGTCATTATACTCAGCTACAAACCTTTCCTTCACAGCTTCTGGATGACGATGGACCTCCTACTGTGGTGTGGGTGTTGGTTTGAAACTGGTTGGGGGCCATTTTCTTTGGATGTCTGAAAAACTTTTTCATTCGCCTGCCGATAAAGTTTGATTGGACCAATCTCGGATAAGACAGATCAGAAAGATAGACATGCTTCTACGAAATCGATTCGGGATAGTTTAATGATTTCTTGGACGAAAATTATTGAGTTTCTCGACCCAAACCTAAGAAATTATATTAATTATATCTAATAGTATTATAAATCATATTTCTTAAAAAAAAATTGCCCTTAACTTTAGTTTCAAAAATATCCTGTTGGAAAATATTAAATGAGTGTTTGTTTGTATTTGTGTGTTCCTTTATGTATAAGCAAGATTGAAAATGAACTGCATAACTTAAGAGCAAATAAATTTTTATTTTACTTTTGTGTTATCTCTAGTTTTCTTTTACAGTGAATTAATAATAAATTGAATTCCAGTCAATCGTAGGGCAGCGATAGATTCTTACTATCGAAAATAGCTCATCAGTTTCAGCACAGACTTATTTGGCCACTTTTTCCGTCTTTTGTAAAGGTTTCCTAAGAATCTATAGATTTTACATGTTTTCTCATAAAAGAATTGGTATGGGCCCAAAAAGTTTTATTTGATCTTACTTGATGACAATTTGATGGATTCATCTCATTCGGTACAATATGAGTTTTATTCGATGTGTATTAAACCATCTGCCCTCTGAGTAGTGACTTGATGTCACGGCTCGGAATGCTTTTCCCACTTACATAAGGCTTGAAAAACCATTCCAATTCCAAGAAATTTTTTGGAAAAAATTGGAGTTTTGTCAACACTTTGACCATCCCGAACAGTGTAATACTGGTCACCCGGAAGCGTTTTGTAATAAAACTTGCAATAGGTTTCGTCGTTGATGATAACGCTCACTGATTATCCACACAGAGGCTGATGATATAATTCAAAATCCCTCGGTTTGACTGAAGCTACTTATTTTTGGATCTGTTTTGGCTTCTTCTGCTTCTTATATGTCCGTTGGTCCAATTTTATCTTGAAACGATAGACGGTGTGAAGAGGGAATACCACTTTTTTGGCGCCATACCGAACTGCGACAGTCTTCCTACTGGGGCGTAAGCACGCATGACTTTCCAGTCCAAAGTTTTGTCCACTGAGTCTGGTTTTCATTTTCGCCAACTGACTCAGCCAAATAAAACCATATGAAAACTTCTATAACTTTTTTTTTATCAGAAGTCAAATTTACTCGTGGTCTTCGAGAAAAATGATGTTTAAACTAAAACCTTTCATCTCCAAATCTTTGTAATGGTGTACAGATTTGCCTAGGAGTGTTTAAATAGATTAAATGAATTTATACCCATTTTTCGTTGTTTTTTTTTTAACAAGATCTGATAGAATGAAATTTACTGCCTATTTGGAATCAGCGCCCCTAAAATAGTTTTAACCAGTTCTCAAGCTTTTTGCACATCGGAACAATGTAAATATGGTTTTCTTGTGTTATCAATGATTATATTTATTTACAGTTTTAAGAAACTACGATGGATTTACGACATATAAAAATTATATTATTTTTGATACAATTGATTCCAAAATTAATTTTCGAGGAGGAAAAAAATTCATTGATGAGATAGAAAAAAATATTTTGGAGGTTTTGTTTGTTTTCATGAGTATTGAAGCGTGAACTTGCGAGGAGAGAGGATAATTCTAGAAATTTTTATTTAAATTGTGAGTGTGATTGTTTTTCTGCCAGTCAAAGGTTATTGATGTTTATATTGAACTTAAATCATATAAAATTTTTTGAAGCTTGTTAAGACACTCTTTGATTCCTCTGATATATTTGCTCAAACAAGGCACGAACAAAAAACTGAAAGAAATATGTCTTATAGCTTTTCATTTTCAAGTTATTTTACATTAACAGTTTTATGTATCAAATCAAAATATATCCGAAAATCTTTAAAACGGTAAACTAGATTTGTACAAGGAATCCTGCAGAAACAAATCAGAGAACTCACTTTCAACGATGGTTGAAATCTTTGAATTTGCTGTAAAATCTGGTAAATTTAGTTATTTCATTTGAACGTAGAATAAGTTTTTATAAGAAAGCTTTCAATTTGTTTAAAAAAAAAATTATTCTATGCTCAAATCAAATAAGCTAAACCTATCAAACTCTCGAGCAAATTGTTAGATTCTAACCATTAATGAAATTAAATTAAATTTTCAAAGGTATTCTTTTTTATTTTACGTTTTGCGTCTCAAAGCTGATGTTTGCAATCTCGATCCACGATCAAAGTTTTAGTTAGAAGTTAAAAGTTAGAATTTATAAGATAAAACTACAAAAATAAAATTATTATTTTAAACTACGGGAACATAACATGTTTCTTTATCTGCAAACATGTTTCATAAAAACTAATTACTTAAAACAAATCCTGTGGATTGTTTTAATTGATACCTAAAGTGACTGACTTTGGTTACAAATTTGAAATTGTAATAATAATCAAAATAATGAGTCTGAAATGTCTTGCAATTCGAATTCCTCAAAGTAATCTTGATGATTTTAACTCATTTTTGAGCTTAACCTTAATTGTGGAAATCAATTGTGTACCTGAATTCTGAACCTTTATATAAACTTGGGTTCATAATAATATTTCAAAATTAAGATGACGTTAACAAATGAGTAAAAAATTATCAAAATAATATTATAAAATTTGAATTTTGGGGTATTTCCGAGTTTTAATGCGTTTCAACTTTTAGTTAAACAAAGATTTGTGAATAAGCTTCCAGACCACAATTTCATTATGAATCAAGAAAGAAAATTTTTTGCAGAGCACTCATTTATCAACCTAGTATTTTAAATTTGATGTTTTCTTATTTTATTTTGATCACCACTTCAACTTATGATCTATTTCGATTGATGTTTCTCGTTTTTTTTGTAGAGGAAAATAAGCCTGTTTTTTAACGTTTTCGGCCTATTTCTGTTCAGCCATGATCAGAAAAAAAACTCTGTTGCCGCGTGTCTCCAAAACGGCCGTTTTTCGATATTTCAATATTGAGCGACAGCCGTTTAGGAAACACGGGGCAACAGAGTTTTTTTCTGATGATGGCCGAACAGAAGTAGGGTGAGTGCTCCTACTTTGGACCTAGAGCCTACTTTAGTCCTAAAATGCCGAAAATTGTAAATAATTCATTATGCTGGCATAGCATAAAAATATTCCTATGCACACAATAAATTCTTATTCTTCCTGAATCCTACCATACCGTTTTTTGCCATAAATAGTCTTTCTGAAAATTTTTTCAAAGTTTTTAAAAATTAACCTCCTTATCAGTGGTAAATCAGACAGCTGAATTAGTGGGGCGTGTATTGAAAAAATCGAGTGTTTAAGGAAAAATCACGATTTTTTACTATTCAAGAAAAAATTTAAAGGATAACTACTTTCACTGTAAAGAATATGAACCATACTACCTATGTTTCCTAAAATTCATGAAAATTAATGGAAAACTCGAAAAACTTGCAAGGGTCCAAATATAGGAAGCTTTTGACTTCGATGTTCCATTTTTAGACCTGACATCACCAAAACTTTGTTTCAATACTAACAAATCAAAAAAGGTGCGAATTTATAATTGGGGCATAATTTAGAACCCATATTGAATATTTTTAATAATTTTTGCCAGCTTTACGCAAATAAACTACAAGTAAGTAAACACAAACAAGTTTCAGCTATTGTTCTGCTGATAGAGCTGACGGAGAATGAAAGTGTTTGTGATATTCATAACAGAAACTTTAGTTTTTTTAAATGTTTAAAAGCTGTAATACTTTTTTATGATAATAATCGATTGAAGATAACAATTTAAATGAATTTGTTTTAAATTTTCGTAAAATAATAGCTTTTATAGGAATTTAAGTTCTAGGTCCAATGGAAGGTACCGGTTCAGTACCAAAATAGGAACAGTAGGTTCAAAGATGAAAATTTTGATCATCCATATCTTTGAAAATCTATCAATAACGGCGAAACCTATGTTGAAAATTTTCATCGGAACTTGCAGATGAGATCATGGACTATAAATAAACTTACTGAAAGATATTAACTTCCCATCCATTTATGAGAAAAACATGATTATTTAAAAACCACCGCTTAAAGGGTCCAAAGTAGGGCAACTAACCCTAGGCCGAAAACGTTTAAAATACAGCCTAATTTTCCTCTACAAAACCTTCGAGAAACATCAATCGAAAAAGATCATATATTTGATTTTTTGGGCTTCAATCTGAATTCATTATTTCATAATTTTATTTTTAATCAGAATTAAAATATGAATTTGGAACGATGAATCTTATTCTGTGTTTTCGATTCTGGACCTCCATTTTGAAATCTTGAATTTTACAAAAGATAATTCCAAGCACGGATCTCAATATGAACCAAAAACTCAAAAAATAAGGGGTGTCCACGATGAAATTGCAACACACAAAATTGATTCGCAAAATTCGAGTCTTCATCCGATTTCCACCAAATTGTCAGGAATTGAAAAATTCATATAAAACTTCATTTGAATATTTTACTCGTATTTTATTAATAGTCCATACCCAAATGCCCGCACCTTGGCCTTAATCCCGGTCATAAAATTCTGCAAAACCTGTGAATCAACCGTTTTTTGCATGTAAACCCATATTTTCTTCAGTTTCTCAACTGTCTTCACTACCTTAGGTCGTTTATAAAGGTGCTGTTTCATAATCATTCAGTTCCAGAAAGTCAAAACTAAGGCTAGGCTTCAAAAATTCAAGGTATACAAAAGGCAACGAGAAGCAGAACAAGTCCGCCAAAACCCGTACCAGGAAGTTGTAGGTACCGTAAAACGGGGTAACTTTGATCACCGGGGTAACTTTGACCAACAATGAATTTTTCCACATTATCATCAATAACTCAGTCTATAGTTTGAATTTTTGAAAACTGTTTTCTACCTTTGAAAGCCTATTAATTGAGTATCAAATAGGCAAAATTTGGTTTGTATTTGAAATTTTTTTCTGTTAGTAAAAATCTAATTTTAAAATCTTAAAATATCTATTTTCTCCAAGGCTCGCAAACAAACAGCTCTCCTGATGATACCAAAAAACATTTAGAAGCAAACAAGTTGTTTAATGTGAAAGAAAAACTTTTATTCTTTGTATATGTATAGTTATTGTGCTATTTTTTATTGTCATTTAAAGATAAATTTTTCATATTTAAAAAATAAGGACATTTTCCAAGAGTAAGCACGTATTGGACAAATGGATAGGAACCCTATCAAATCGTTAAGTTTGAAGAATAAATGAAAATGGAAATAGAGGGAAGGCCTAGGGGAATGTGTGAATGTAAAATTTCATTTGTATTTTGAAGCTCAAACTATTTAACAATTATTAGAATTTTACCCCTAAATATAGGCAGCATCATTCTTCTCTTTTCGATTATAAATATTTTTAAAATAAACTGTTAAAGACCAAGGTTAAACTGATAAACTAGTACATGTAAATATTATGAATGTGTTTTGTATCCTTTATGATCAAGAAAACTCGTTATAACCGTCAGAATAGAGACTGATCAATGTCACCCCAAAGCATCAAATTCTGAACAGAGACGAAAACGATTTTTAAATCAAATTAAAAGTAGTCTAATAAATTTCTGCAACCATGTATTACGTTCATAGGAGTCGAGTACTGGTTTTAAAAATATAAAACATGCCACATTCTCCTTAACAGAAAAAATAATCGAAATATATTGAAAAAAGTGATCAATCTTACCCCTGATTACGGTACTTCAACATGCTGACGTAAGTTGAATGCTGCATCATGGTAGACGAAAGATATGTGAAGGCCGACTTCAAAAAGATCCCCGGTAACCTATTTTTCACTGCAAAGGATAAGATCAGCGTTCCGGAGCATGCCCGCCCTCAGAAGTTGTGCAAATTTGCGAAGAAATTCTTCGTTTGGCGGACTTGTTCTGCTTCTCGTCGCGATCTGGGACCTTTTGTACCCTGAACGTTCGAAGCCCAGCCTTAGTTTTGGCCTTGTTGAACTGGGTGATTATAAAGCAGCTCCTTCTTAAACGACCTAAAGTAGTGAAGACAGTTGAGAAACTGAAGGAAGTATGGGTTTACATGCAAAAAACGGTTGATTCACAGGTTGTGCAGAATTTTTTGGCCTGGATTAAGGCCAAGGTACGGGCATTTGCGTATGGACTGTAAATAAAATACGAGTAAAATATTCAAATGAAGTTCAATAGTTATTTTTCAATCCCTGAAAATTTGGTGTCAATAGGATGGAAACTCGAATTTTGCGAATCAATTTTGTGTGTTGCAATTTCATCGTGGACACCCTTTACATTCCTAGGGTATGTATGTACACTGAGGTTTTTTACGCGGTATTTCGTCCCGCGTAAAAAAAACCACGTAAATAAACCGCGTTAATTCGAAAATCCGCGTAAAAAAACCGGGTTAATTCGAAAATCCGAGTAAAAAAAACCTCGTTGATTCGAAAATCCGCATAAAAAAACCCCAAAATTCTCAAATCCACGTAAAAAATCCATTTTAGGAACCATGATTATTTAAAAATATGCGTATAATGATAGTTTATATTTAAGATAAAAAACAAACTCAACTAGATTAATAGAATAGTAGAATATAGTGAGGCTTATTTGACAGTGTGGAATTCAGATCGTCTCATGTCTCATGTCTCAGGTCTCATGTTCCATGTCTCAGGTCTCATGTCTCATGTCTCAGGTCTCAGGTCTCATGTCTCAAGTCTCATGTCTCATGTCTCATGTCTCATGTCTCATGTCTCATGTCTCATGTCTCAGGTCTCATGTCTCATGTCTCAGGTCTCAAAGGTGGTATGAATAAAGAAATACCAATTGCTTCGATAGCTTTTACTTAGCTCGAACTTTAGCATGGCAAAATTTGGAAGCATTTGCTTAACTAGATATGAAAAATCAGAGTAGAACATTTACTTTCAACCAACTCCGGATTAAAAATATGCATGCCATTCGCAAAATTTGACTCACAAAACTGCTCGAAAATAGCAAAAGCAATTGCTAGAGCTTTATTCATATCAGCCCATGTCTCATGTTTCAGGTCTCATGTCTCATGTCTCATGTCTCATGTCTCATGTCTCATGTCTGATGTCTCATGTCTGATGTCTCATGTCTCATGTCTCATGTCTCATGTCTCAGGTTTCAGGTCTCAGGTCTCATGTCTCATGTCTCATGTCTCAGGTCTCATGTCTCATGTCTTAGGTCTCATGTCTCAGGTCTCATGACTCAGGTCTTATGTCTCATGTCTCATGTCTCATGTCTCATGTCTCATGTCTCATGTCTCATGTCTCATGTCTCAGGTCTCATGTCTCAGGTCTCATGTCTCATGTCTCATGTCTCAGGTCTCATGTCTCAGGTCTCATGTCTCATGTCTCATGTCTCAAGTCTCAGGTCTCAAGTCTCAGGTCTCAAGTCTCAGGTCTCAGGTCTCATGTCTCATGTCTCGTGTCTCGGATCTCGAGTCTCATATTTCAGGTCTCAAATCTCAGGTCTCATGTCTCAGGTCTCAGGTCTCAAGTCTCAGGTCTCAGGTCTCAGATCTCATGTATCACGTTCTTAGTCTCAGAGCTAAGATTTTCCTAACTACAAAAAGATTCTAAGTGTTTTCCTTTGAAAAAGTCTTAGAATATTTTCTCTCAAAAACCGCGTTAATTCGAAAATCCGCGAAACATGTTTTTGGAAAATTTACGATGAAAAACGGCATGGTTATTCGTTCCTGTATTGTCAACTTGAAAACTCATGAACTGTTGATTTTTTATGAAATTATTTTTGCCCAAATATTACTCATTTTTCGATTAATCGAATAATTAAAAAAAAATGCGTTTGTAACTGCCTTGATGCTTAATGTGATTTGTGATTTTTTCATGTTTGGAAAAGAATCATTTGAATTTGAATTTGAATAATATTTTCTAAAAAGCTTTTCAATTTTATAGTCTAATTATGATGCGAACCGAGAATCAAGAATCCCTAACTAGATATGCACGTAATGCGAAATATGAAATCAGAAATACAAATTTAAATTGGTTACAGAAAACCGGAACCCTGAAATAAGTTTAATCTAATTTGAAATTTTGTATTCACAAATTTCTTTAATGAAGTGAGAATATTTTGGAAATCTGTAAAAGAGTTTAGAACCTGGGATCAGTTTTCGTAGACGATATCAAGATTCTGAAACGAAGGATGATTTGCGCGTTGTTCAGTCTACCGAATAGCCCTCTAAATAGTCATCAGTTTCATTTAAAAGAGAATTATTGGACCGAAAAGTAGCAGTATATTTAAGCAGGAAGGTAAAGCCACCTTAAATATATATAAGATGAAGTATAAGTGAGAAAAACTGGTGAATATCATGACTGGAAAAAATGTACGCCGGCCGATGGGAGAGTCCAAGAGTAAAGAAAAATTATTTCGTACAAAAAACGATAAAAAAATCAATTTTTTTCTTGAGTTAAAAAAAAATATTTTCATATATTTCATAGAAAGTATTTCGATCAAACAAATGATTTTTGAGATACACGCATTTGTAACTGTCCAATTTCTAAATTAACTTAGCTTCATAAATTTGTTTTTTCTATAAGAGTTTTTTAAAACAACTTGAAAAATGCTTTTATTTAGGAAATGATTAGGCATCGGATGGCTCTGAGCTTCTGATAACTTTCTGATGAAAATATCAAAACATATTTATCTGCACATTTAATGGCTCTAAAGTCAATAATGATATTCAGACTTTTTTTGTACTTTTAATATAATTCGCATCCGCAGGGATGTTTGATTTTCAACTTTAAAAAACTACCATGCTTGGCAAAGTTACATATATCTATAAGAAATATCTCTAAACCTCTGTCAAACAAAAACGACACTCAACAGGAACCAAAAAGTTAACCTATTATGTGACCGAGAACAACCGTATCAAATGGGCAATTATGGACCGTTATGGAACCGAAAATCGGTAACCTCTTGATGGTTCCCATCTCATCAGCAATGTGAACAAAGTGTTCCGCAAATAGATTTGCAAAGTCCAGCAGCAATAGGAAAGCCCAAAACAAAAAAACAACAATAACCATTCGGAACGTTGTTTGAAAATCATTCAACTTAATAAAACGAGCCCTTTTTGAAGGGACATTCTATGCCGAAAAAAATCAAGTTACACAAAGGAAGCTTAGAATGTGGTCGTATCAAAGTTTTTTGGGTTGTGTTGGATTTTTGATAATAAATAGACTGGATCGATGTCTTGGATATCAGATTTTTTTAAATGTAAAAATCTCAAAAATATGTTTTACGCAATTTATTTCTTAATGAATACCTCAGAGTCGTTCGGTATAAAAAATTTTATAAAATGGTTTTGGAATATATTGTTTATCTTAAACCAACTCCAAAAACAATCTTTATATATTTCGATATACTCTAGTAGACTGAGTCGATTTGGGGTCATTTTTGAATTTATCAAACTTTGGGGTCTGAAAAGCTTCGTTTTGGTTTAAAACTCATCCATGAATTTTTGTAGAATTTTTAAGTAACGTTTACATGAGTAAATTTGAACTTTATGTTTGTCTGGGAAAATTGAATATTTTGTACTGAAAAATCAACATGATTTTCATTTCTTCAGTGGAATCGAGCCTGCTTTTGGTTTGGGCCAATTTATAAATTCTCCATAGGAAATTTTTCACTGAACAACTTTGTGGAAGACTTCAACTTTGCATCCAATTAGGTAAAGAGTTATAAACTGTTCAACAGGGGTATGTATTTTGGAACTGTAAACAATAAATTCAATTGACGTCACTGCTGGGTGTCTAACGATGTATTGCATGACTACTTTTCATGCAATGCTGCCTCACAAGCAGTGATGTTAATTGAATTTATTGTTCATCAATGCCAAAAGACATAACCTTTTAAAACAGCTAATAACTTTTTTGCCTAATAAGATGCAAAGTTAAGGTTTTTGACGAAGTTATTCAGCGGTAAGTTTTCTTTAGAAAATTTCTGAATTGGTACAAAAACCACTAGCAGGCTCGGTTCCACAGAAGAAACAAAAATTATGTTGGTTTTGCAGTACAACATATTCAATTTTACCAAACAAATCTAGAAGTTCAAATTTACTCATGTAAACGTTAATTAAAAATTCTGCAAAAAATCATGGATGAGTTTTGGACCAAAATGAAGCTTTTCAGACCCCAGGGTTTGAAAAATTCAAAAATGACCCCAAATCGACTCAGTCTTTCTAGTCAGTCAATTAAGTTAGTGAAAATTATTATTGGATTAGTTGGTCGGAAAATTTGATCGGAAAATTTGGCTATAATTTGAAATAGCCAACCGAAAGGCGGCGTTATTGTCGGAAAGGATTTTGCTTCGAGTCGGAGAATTTGAGGCTAATCTTGTTAGCAGCACTACACTCGCCTATACAGATGCAGTTAGGCTGTGCTCTAACAGAAGTAAAGGAATCTCTCAAAGGAATATTCGTGCGGAGGAGAGATAAAGAAAGTTTTTTTTCAGTCATTCTAGCAGGATTGGAATTGTTTTTCTAGGACCAAAGTATTTGGTTTGGAAAACGCCTGGAGAAACAGCGATTTGAACTGTAAAACTTATGGTGGCCACATTTTTTTGGTCATATGGAACGTTATTCGAAAATTTTAATTTTTCAGCTTATTTTTTGCACAATTGGCTTTTGAAAATTCGTACAATATAATTCATTCTTTCGATTTTTTTACCTTCATTTCTCATGCTTCGTCTCCTTTTTCTTGAAATCTTCTGCTAGTTGCATCCTGTTGCACTAGCTACATCTATTGGATTGAACTTTTCAACGGCAGCTCCCGGCATCGTCGTCGTCGTTAACTTAGTAATGTCCTTCCTCCAACCCAGCCCTGAGCATTACTCCCACTCGCAGATGGAACCTCCTAAAGACAACCCCAAAATCAAATAGCCGTAAATTTTATCACTGTCACAATCCACTAAAACCAAACGCCCTCACAAAAGCAAGAGCTAAAGGCAGGAGCAGTGATACCGATCAGGAAACCGGAATTCGGCGTTAGTATGTGATAAGGTGTGTGGAAGTGCCCGGCGGAAAATTCTTCACCGATTTCAGAACCTTTGGGGCAGGCTCTTTCAGCTCCTTCTATAGCTTCTAGTAACATGGAGAGTGTTCGGGGTACAGAATGTGTCAAGTCGTTTTTGGCTATAACACAGTCACCGAAAGACCCGCTCGATTTCGGCATTCGGATCAGTTAGAATGGTTCTCGAATGGTTGCCAAAAAGGACCATTCCAGGTAATGGTTCTCGATTCTCGGTCTTCTTCCTCTTCCCTGGCCTGAAATTGTGGAGCCACAATACTGGACGATTGGGTTGAAATGTGGATTCAAAGTATTTGCAACTTAAAAAAAATAAATTAACTTTTGTTAAGTTAAAGAAAACCAATCTGCTGAGAGTTTGCAGCTTGGAGGTTATCAAAAACAAAAAAAAATAAATTTTAGATAAAAATAGATAAGATATGATAGATTTTTTTTTCCAATGTTCCAAATCATTTACCCAAGACTGTAGAACCTTAGCCGAATTTGTTGTAGCTTGTAAAACGATGTTGCTCCGACATTTTCAGCCGTACACGGTGCTGCTAAATTTATCTCGCCTCCATTCCGGAGAAATAAATTGCCTGGATTGCGAAATAATTGACACGTAAGGATTGACCTCTCTTCCTCGTCGTGTTGGCTGGAGCCGATTCAGCTCAGATCCTTCCCCCTTTTTTCTTCGTCCAACTGAATGGTACGCCACCGGGCGGATAAATTGTGGGTCACAGTATTTATTTTCGGTTAGATACCTACCTGTCCCGAAATTAACCGGACAATTGGAAAAGGATTTGGTGGTGCCAAACGGGTTGTACCAACCAATTACCCGGCTGGCAGTCTGAGGCATTTCTGGGAGGTCGGCTGCTGATTGGACGATTGAAGATAATCAATTGAGACATTACTTAGAAGAACTTGACACGGCAATGGAACACGTTCTATGGAATCGGATTTGGAGTTTTTTTTTCTTATGAAGACGTTGAAAAGCTAATGTGATAAATATAAAAAAAAACTGGGGATGGCATTTACTACAGCTATTTTACAACAATATTTATGACCCTTTCCATTGTTAGGTCACAGCGATTGCAAAACAATTTTTAGTATTATGTCAATATTACGTTTTATTGCTCACATAAAAAATATCTCTAAGTTCAGAACTCAAATCGCCATAATTTGAAATCCAAAGTATTATTTATTGAACGAATAGTTATCAAAATATAGGTCAATGATATCGTGAAGTCACAACACTTTTTTCCACTTTTCTGATTATTTTTACAAAACCGTACCCTTTTGCTCTTCTTTTCGATCAAACTTTATGGAAATTTCAGAAAAGTATCAATTCGTTAAAACCAACAAATTGCCATTTTTTATTCTTTTAAAATTTTGATTTTAATTTATTTTTAAGCGTTTTAGATTCGTGACGTCACAACGCGTCATTTTTTTGAATCACGGTTTTGCAAAACGTTGTGACGTCATGAAATTTGATGTTCAGCTACATGGAATTAAAATAATTTTAATCTTAAAATTAATGCTTAATTGACTAAAAATGCCTAGAAATTGAAAAAAATTATGTGATTTAGTGATTAAATAGATTCCTTTATTCTCAAAAAAATAAGTTGAAATTTAATTACATCGCGTGAATATGAATGGTATTTACATTCACATTATCATTATATTTCTGTCATGACACGGATCATGCGTGGGTTAGTATAATTAATAAATATCTGAATTTTCAATAAATTGGAACAAATTGGACTAAAGCTTGCACGTAATGAACTTGCATGCAACCTACATCGCACAACATAGATAAAACAAGTCATTTTATAGCGAAAGTTTGGAGAAAACTCGAATATTAAAGGTGATACAATTCCCTTTCTTTATACTTTGACATTTGCTCTAACAATTGTTTGAATTTTCGAAAAATTTATCAAATTTTTCAATAAAATTTTTTGAAATTTATTTATTGACGAAAGAAAAAATTGATATTAGTTCCGGCCGATTGATTTTTTTTTTGGAATAAAAATGAAAACCCAGTCTCTATCGGTCGATTGGTTTGAATTGTAGTTTTTCACGAAGTTTTAGTTATTTCATTTCTTTCATCTAAAGTTCCCATTTTGGTAAGGGTTGTGATAGAAAAAAAGATATTGAGTTTTAAAAATAAGCAACTGAAAGGGTCATTAAAAAAAAGATCATTAATCGACGCTTATAAACCTTTTATTGAAGCTGAAAAACTCTCATTGTTATGCGTTCTTCAAATGAAATTATTGGTGAAAAACTATTTTTTTTAGTTCAAGTTTGTTGCTCGACCCTTTTCCGTAGTATAATTTGGCCAAAATTTCAGAAAAGATCTTGTGCTAGTATTTATTTTAATTTGTTTAATTTTGTATTTAAGCTCTTTTATGTTCAATTTTATGTTAAAATGGAGTTCAATTGGATTTTCTAGTTAATTTCCTTGAGGTGGAAATTTCAGTAAAAAACAGTTTCTTGAGAATCATAGTATTAGATACTCATTTTTATTAGGACATAAAGGTTGTTAATGTAAAGAGCTTATCTCATAAACTTATCATATTAAAAGACCTTTTGAATTTTATTGCATGAATACTTATTATGTTTGAACATAATGCCAGCGAGTTATAAAAGCTATATGCAGTATTTAACATTGTAAAAAAAAAAAATTGAACTTAATCTTTTTGCAATTTTTTTTTTCAAATCACAGATAACTACCTGCTTTAAGATTTAAACAGATTCTTTCAAAAATTGACGAGTTTTTCTTATCTATGATAGTTTGGTTATTCTCAAATAAAATGTTCATCAAGTGCTATTTAATATGTGTTTTTTTTAGACGTTTCAAAACAAACACGTTTATGCGAACTAATAATTGACTTGATTTTGAAAATTCTACTCACACCCTTCTGAACTCATTTTCATTCAGAAAATTTCTTCAAATTTTTCTCCCATTTTTCGGCATTCTGTTACATTTAATGGAATCATGTATTTAAAAACAGTTAAATTTTTGTCTTCAACAATGATTTTAAAAAGATTAAAATTTTCAGTATCTTTCAAGTAATTTATCGGATCAAAATTTTTTTTTGTAATTACAGAAGAAATTTAAATGCTGTCTATTTAATTTTAAAATTGATTTTTTAAAACGTTGTATTTCTGAAACAAGACGATTATTTTTTTTTCTTTTGATTCCTTTAACTTAGGCTTGCCAGATACTTTCAGAAAAAAGCGGGACATTTCACGAAAAAAAAGCGGGACACAGCGGAAAAAAGCGGGACATTTGAGAAAATTTAAAAAAAAACTTAAATGTGTAGCAAAACTTTACGTTTACCATCAGCCAAAGTTGTTCAAAGAAAGAAAACTAAGGTTTTTTTTAACGCAGATTGATTTTGCTCAGTTTTTCTTAAATGACTTCTATTTACATTTACCATATGCACCGTTTTTTCCACGGTTCTCGCAAATTAACACGTTATTTGAGAGAAAATATTTCAGGTCGTTCTTGTGAAAGGCGGATTTGATACCGCGATAAAAACCATTGTGTAATTTTTATAAAAATAAGTTTTTTTTTTAATTTGTTCAAAAGTTTGAAAACATCAAGAAAACTTCCATCTTTATATACTTTGAACAATTGAGTCGAAAAAGGTGGTGTATACCTAACATTTGGAAACTTAACTAAGATTCTGGCAAAGAAGTTTATCTCATATACCTAATTCCATGATTTAGAACTATCTGGAGGCAACTTGAACAATTTTTTTTTTTTCATACATAGGCTTTCGAGCTGAAAAAACACTTAACTGAATTAGAATCTTACTCTAATGCTAAGATGTTTAGATTTATTCTGTATATTGTCTTATATAAGCTATAAAAAATGCTGCTTGTTTGAGAAAAAGTTGATTAGAAAGATTTTCTGTTCGTCACAGAATTCAAACTGAGACTATAAAGTTTGATTTTTCCGGTGTCAGTCAGTTAAGTTTGTAAAAAGTTTTCCAAGAAAAAAAAGCGGGACATTTTGAGGAAAAAGCGGGACACCGGGACATTCAACAAAAAAGCGGGACATGGCCCGCTTTTGCGGGACGGATGGCAACCCTACTAAATATAACTAGATGTTGTAGACAAAGTCTGGCAAAAAAAAACAAATTGACGAGGCAAACTTCTTCCAAAATCAATTTTTAATTCATAGGCACTGCTTATGTTTTATTTTTTCCAAAAGCTCCCAGCAAAAATCCAGTTTTATATTTTAAGTAGAAAATCCATTCTGAAAATGAAATTTTGGTTTTTTAAATCACAATTAGGCCGGAACAAATTTCGAATCCTTCTTTTGTCACTCGGAGTTCGAACATCGCCGGGGGGGGGAGGGGGGTTGGTCATTAAAAAATAATGCGAAATACAAATGAATTCAATGAATTGCTCGAAAGCTTGTTTGCAACAAAGTTGCGTAAAATATCATTGCACAAAACCTTAAAAACAAGTAATTTTTGATCGAAAAACACAATAAAATCAAGAAAACAAAAGGTGGAATTACTTCCATCTTCCAAAATTTGTTTTTTCGTCTTGTAATCTTTTGGATTCTTGAATTTTTTTTTCGAAATTTATATTGAACACTTCAAACTTTATTTATTTCCCTCTTGGTGTTTTTGAAAATTTCGAAGGAGGAGGAGGGGGGCGGGGGTCGACAAAAGATAAAATTGATATTTGTTCCAGCCATATTTACGACATTTCATAAGCGAATAATATTAATTATCAGAAATTACTTTTTTATTAATTTTTTATTTTATGTTAAAATAAAAAAAAATTGAAATAATGTGCACATAATGTAAATAATACGTTTTAACACTTTGATTATGAATAATTTGTTACAATTTTTTTATTTATCATTCATTTTAGTTCAAGTAAAATTATAAATCTAGAATCAGAGTGTGCAATTCAAGAGACAATAAATGAAAATGAAGATCCAAAAACTTCAAGCCTCACAATCATATTTTGATTATCATATTCTAGAATTTAATTTATATTTATAAATTGAAGAATCAAAACCAGAATTAATAGTACTATGATATGAAACATTTGAGTATCGATTCAGTAAAAAACTAATAAAATTTCAGAATTTATAATAAGTAGGGGAGAATGAGGATACTCGATCCCTGGGGATACTTGATTCCTTAGCTATATCTCGAAACTGGAATGTCTTACAAAGATCAAATATTTTAGAAAAATGTGCCAAAATGAGCCAAATAACAATGCTTGTAGTTTAAAATTTTTTAACAAAATAATTGTTTGAGTTATTGAACTTTGTTTGAAAAATTTCACAAAATGTAACTTGGAGATCTTTTTTCATCACTTTAAAATGTTCCTTACATGGGAAAATTATGAAAAAAAATATTTGTTCCAGTGTATCAATCGTTCGAGCGTAAAATGAACTTCTTAATGTCATATTTTCAAAGCAATGGAAAACTCTCAACTTTTTTCAGGAAATGTTTTCTAAAAAAATAAGAGGACGAATGACCATGTTGGTTAAAATCCTCTATAAAAAAACAAATTAGAATAGAATAGAATAGTTTTCTAAAATGTTGATTATGGGTACAATTGATCCCCCTTCCAAATGGCATATTCTTCTTCTGAATTGATCGTTATGATTGCTGATTACGAAAATACTAATATTCATCCAAAAACTAATATTTATCAAACAATTGTCTAAAGTAAAGAGCAAAAATAATTAATTTTCTCTTAATTATAGAAAATAGCGCCTTTAAGTATGCAATGTTATTAGCGTTGAGACAAAGTTATAGAATTTTCTTCTTATGTCTGCTATAAAGTGTGAAATGAGAACAAACATGACCAAAATAGTCAATTAACATTCTATTATGGGGTTTTGTTTGATTTTTATACAAGGATTAGGGCTTTCTGAATAAAAGATCAAGTCTCCTTCAATAGGGGATCAAGTCTCCCCTAACTTCAGAAAAAACGCAATTTTTTTACTCCCACGAAAATGCTTCTAGTTCATCAACGGGTTCAAGTATCGTTCTAATTTTGGGAGCATAGAAACTTGAAGTTACAAGCTGTCAGAAAATGTCAAAGACTGCGAGTTGCTAAATTTTTCCAAAAAGATATGGTGAAAATGAGAAAAGGGGATCAAGTATCCCCACTCTCCCCTAATGAATTCATAGCAATTATAACCAAACACTTTTCTCGAATGTTTGGTTTATCAAATGTGTAGTTGTGAAGTAATAATCATTAATATTTTGTTGTGAGCCTCAGCGCTAGGCTCAGGAGAAGCTCAGGTAAAATATTAATGATAACTTTTAGATTCTTTTTTTACATTGTCTTCTCTAAAAATGTGTTTGTGATTGTCATCCGCGAAATAACATTGATAAAGGAAAATACATTAAAAAGTTATCTTTTTATCAACATTTGTTTTTTTTCTATTGGAGTCGTTATAATCTTTATGGCATTCGTGACTTTATATCAACGTTGAAGTTGGCGGACAGTTATTGAAAAAAAAAAATATCCGGTACAACTGTTTTCTCTTATTTAATACATGAATTAATAACTCTAATTTTGTAATTCTTGAAATTAAAGGATAGGAAAAGGAGCAGTGTGCAGCAAACGTTGAAGACTTCTTTGCAACTGCACTTGCCCTCCTTTCCATTCACTTTCTCTAAAAGTACTTTTTTCCCTAGATATTTAGTCACGTTTATTCACTGAATTTTGAACTTTAAAAATTTCGATGTTTTCGATGCCCTTTGATTCCCTTTTGGTGATTTACGAGGATAAAAAATCTTTAACTTCAAGCGCCTTGAGGCACCCTTTAAATTAAGTCTGATTAACCAGAAATTTTACACAGGTCAGTTTTTTGGACCAATCTATAAAATGTTTATGGTCGGTTTTCAAAACTCGATAATTATTTTTTTTCCCCATATTCATAGACTGACATACGTTTCAAACAGTTAAAAAAAAACTTGTTGATCACATCTTGATCCAAGCCAGCAGTTGTTATGGACCCCTCACAAGGATGCGTCAGCCAGTGTTTTTAAAATTTTAGTAAGTAAGTGGATTAAGTTATTTTATTATTTCCATTCAATTTTCAAATTGGTACTCAATTTTCTTATAAGATTTATAACGACTCCTAACAAAAAGTTGCTTTCAATAGTTTTTTTTTCTCAAAACCTCTTGATCTAACATTAATTTTCATTTAATTATCGAGATACATACCTATTAAAAAAATGTTCCTTCGGGAAATATTTCTTTTCCTTAAATATGTTGAAGAGGTGACCTGTTTTTTTTTATTACAGTTCAGTTTAAATGATTTCTAAATTCGTTACATGTAGCGCCGTAGATATATATTTACACTTTTTGTGTGGTTGAATAATGTTGGCTTTTTCAAATTGAATAGGCGTTATTTAAAGGTGAAAACTCAAATCCGAGCCTCTTGTTTCTCGGGCAACTGTGGCTAAAAAACTTGGTATGAAAGTCACTTGAGAGTTTGACTTTGAGAGAGTTTGACTTGGAGAGAAATATAAAGGGTAAGTAACCCTACTTGAACCCATTAAGCGGTGGTTTTTAAAAAATCATGTTTTTCTCATAAATTGACGGGGGGATTACAGCTTTCAGGAAATTTATTTATAGTTCATGATATTATCTACAAGATTAAATGAGAAATTTCAACCCAGATAATGCAGGTATTGAATGATTGGCAAAGATACGGATGATCAAAATTTCCAACTTTGAACCTACTGTTCCTATTTTAGTACTGAACTGGTACCTTTCATTGGATCTTGAGCTAAAATTCATATTGAAAGTATAATTTTTCGAAAATAAATTAACTAACTCATTAAAAATGTTATCTGCAATCAAAAATTATCATAAAAAGTACTACAGCTTTTTAAACATTAGAATCTCCTAAATTTCTGTTATTAATATCTCAAACACTAAACTTCCCGTCAACTCTATCAGCAGAACAAGAGCTGACACTTTTTTGTGTTTACTAACTTGTAGATTTATTGCGTTATGCTGACAAAACAAATTTGAAATGTTCATTATTGATTCTAAATTACACCCCAAATTAGAATTTGCGCCTTTGTTGATCTGTTGGTATTGAAACAAAGTTTTGGAATTGTCAGGACTAAAAATGGAATATCAAAGTTGAAAGCGTCCTACTTTTGGACCCCTTACAAATTTTCCGGGTTTCTATTGATTTTCACTTATTTTAGGAAAAATAGGGAGTATGGTACATATTTTTCACAGTTAAAGTAATTTCCTTTTAAACTTTGGCTTGGACAGTAAGAAAACGTAATTTTTCCTTATTTTCTCTATTTGCTCGAAGCACGCCCCACTATTGAGCTGTCTGATTTACCACTGATAAAGAGGTACAATTTTTAAAACATTGAAAATTTTATCAGATTAATTTTTAATGGTAAAAAGCGTTATGGTAGGATTAAGGAAGAATAAGGCATTACGGCATTTTAGGACTAAAGTGAATCTAGGTCCAAAGTAGGAGCATCACCCTTTGTATCCGCTGCAATCTTTTTGTGGAAATTTAAAATTAAAAGTTCAATCGTGTTGCAGTCTTCGGGTGAAATATTTGTCTCAACTTAGGCTTTAAAAAAAATAACCATAAAAAACAATCGGCTAGTGATGAAAAAAGTTATTGTTGAAAAACCAGTATTTTTTGTTCCTCCCGGGCAGAAAACCTAAAAATTTTATTCACGTTTGAGACTCAAGCAACCCCTCCCTATGGTCAGATCTTCCTGAAACTTGGCATGTGACCTTCTTTTAAGCTAATAAATAATTTTGACTTGGAGCGAGTGAGATTTATCATGTGTTATTCTTCCTATACTATTATAAGTGTACTGCGGTTCGTTAAATTATTAAAAACTGCAAAAAATACAGTTATGGTAAAGTAGCCATAACTTCTTAAATTTTCAACCGATTTTGATAAACAATAACTTGAAATCTTTGTGTTAAATTTACATTCAAGGGCAAAAGAAAATCAGATTTTTTGAATGCTACCGTTGAGTCTAAAACTTTCGTTGAAACAAAATTTTCTCTAAAAAAATGCGTTTTTTTCTATTTTTTTTCTCATAAAGTCACTAATATCAACAATACTGTTGGTCAAACGTAAGAAAAGTGTGCAGATGATCGATAGAAAATTTATTCTCCTTCAATATGCAAAAGAGGGATTTCAAATTACTGTTGTGCCGTCCTAGATATTTTAATCTAAGTACAAAAACTTTTTAAATTTTTCCGAAATATCATATTTGGAGCATAACTCAAAAACGGTTCTACTGAGATTTTTTTGAATTTCATTTTTGGATTCAGCGCCTGATTTTACATTAAAAATATTGGTCAGTTTATCAAGTTCACGATTTTTTTTTTTAATTTTGGAAACCAGTGATTAGTTTTTTTTTCAAGCTTTAATGAACATCCTGGATGATGTATGCAAAAAATCCTTCCAAAGAAATTTGTAAATAATTGAAGCGCCCTTATTTGGGAACCAACAAAATCATCTCAAATTTTACACTGATCCATAAGGGATCGGAAAAACATGTGGAAACAAAAAGTCTATTTTTTGCAGCACTCTAACGGAAACCATCACGTTTTTAGTTTAATGAAACCATCAAATTTGGATGCTCTAGATTCATCTTTTTTTTTTGCATATTCTCAAATCACACCAGCACTTACGGATTTTGATCGATCTGTCAATCAACCACGGCTAACCCATCGCAAGCGAAAATGGATCTGGTGCCAGCAAAGCAACATTGAACCGCAACAATAACACATCGTCGTCGGCGTCTCTGAAGAATAACAACAGAGTGACGCCCTGAACGACAAATTCAAATTAAACACCAATAACTCCGCGCTTCGGTGGATTCAAATCGCTTCCGAATGTCAGATCCACGCCTCGAGACACATATATGTACATATGTAGATACATGAGAATAGTGTACCCTATTTGTTATTTAGGGCTGAAAAAGGAAACTTTTGATTTTTAACTCCTAAGGTTTTATTTAAATTTTTTCTTGTTTGATGTGATATGATCATGTTATGTGGGGTATAATAACGTCAGCATATTTCATCAAACAAACAAAAAATTACCATAGATAGCTGATATAATGAAGAATATTGTTTTGCTAAACATATTCTACCTAGTAATTTAAATTTGGCCTTTTTCGGTCTTAAATGCAGCTCAAACCACGATGGTTTTTTGAAAAACCCGATGTTTTAACCTGTTTTGTTGGTCTTTTTCAAGGGAATTCACTTCCTGAAAGTTTAATCAACAGATGCTGTATTCTACAGAGTTTGATTTTGGAATATTTTTTCCACAGTTTTTGTTTGTCTTTAACTTCATCAACGATATCAACATTTATTCTAGAAATTTACCTTCAAAAATGGCTCAACCCGCAAATACAAATTTGCTGCGATCACACAAAATCCCATTGTGAAACACCTCAACGTATATATGTGTATGTTTGTATGTGCTCCGGAGTTTGACATCTGATGGAAATTTTCCGAACCGCCGATCAACGTCGTCAGGTCAAAACACAAAGGAAAACAAAACAAAACAACCGCGCCGATCCGAGGTCGGCCAATTGTCGGTGCACCCGATAAAAGTGGATACGGGTCAACCTCGTCATATGACAACATGCAAACATTTTTAGTTTCCGAAAAATGCGTTCAATTTTTTTTTTGAATTGTTGCTTACCTGTGGTTGAAAACGAGGTTTTTGTTTTCTCCACGCTGCCAATCGAAAAATGTTCAGGGGCTTGGTTTAAAATTTCGTTTAGAGGTTGAAATGTTTTTGTTGTAGGTTTTTTACTCAACTTATACAGTAAGTATGACCCGAAAAAAAATGCGAAAATCAGCCGCCGCGATTAACTGGGTAGATGTTTGGGCTAAAAGAAAACTGGTCTCTATCTCTTTTATGTAATTTCTAACGTTTAAGGTACAAATACATGTTTTACGTCAGCTGACAGATAAAGGTAAATGCTTATAAACTCACAAAAAAATTCCTCGAAAATCACCAGAAACAATCCAAAAATTCAAACTGTATGCATAAATAATAGTTATTGATGGAACGATTTGCATAACAAAAGGATTATTTTTAGCACAAGTCGTCAAATTATTTCCGTAGGAACCGTACGAACCGTAGGAACCGTACGAAACGTGAGAAACCGTATGAACCGTATGAACCGTAAGAACCGTATGAACCGTACAGACCGTAGGAACCGTATGAACCGTAAAAACCGTACGAACCTATGAACCGAAAAAACCGTACGAACCGTTCGAACCGTGAGGAACCGTACGAACCGTAAGGAATCGTAGGAACCGTACTATTATTATTATTATTTTTATTGAAGACATTTAACCATTAACATGGCATTCTTGTCTGTTACTATAACAACAAAAACATCTACAGCTTATCCGTCAGATTACAGAGTTTTATGAATTTTACAACGTTGGATTGGAACCGTACGATCCGAAGGAACCGTACGAACCGTAGGAACCGTACGAACCGTAGGAACCGTACGAACCGTAAGGAACCGTAGGAACCGTACGAACCGTAAAGAACCGTAGAAACCGTACGAACTGTAGGATCCGTACGAACCGTACGAACCGTACGAACCGTAAGAAACCGTAGGAACCGTATGAACCGTAAAAACCGTATGAACCGTATGAACCGTAGGAACCGTAGAAACCGTACGAACCGTACGAACCGTAGGAACCGTACGAACCGTAGGAACCGTGAAGAACAGTAGGAACCGTACGAACCGTAGGAACCGTACGAACCGTAAGGAACCGTTGGAACCGTACGAACCGTAGGAACTTTACGAATCGTTGGAACCGTACGAACCGTACGAACCGTTAGAAACCGTAGAAACCGTACGAACCGTAGGAACCGTACGAACCGTTGGAACCATACGGACCGTAGGAACCGCAGGAACCGTATGAACTGTAGGAACCGTAGAAACTGTAGGAACCGTAAGGAACCGTAGGAACCGTACGAACCGTAGGAACCGTACGAACTGTAGGAATTGTATTAACCGTAAACCGTTCGAACCGTACGAACCGTATGAATCGTACGCATAGAAGGAACCGTACGAACCGTATGAACCGTAGGAACCGTACGAACCGTAGGAACCGTAGGAACCATACGAACCGTAGGAACCGCAGGGACCGTACGAACCGTAGGAACCGTAGGAACTGTAGGAATCGTATTAACCGTAAACCGTTCGAACCGTATGAATCGTACGCATAGAAGGAACCGTACGAACCGTATTAACCGTAGGAACCGTACGAACCGTAGGAACCGTACGAACCATACGAACCGTACGAACCGTAGGAACAGTAGGAACAGTACGAACCGTATGAACCGTAGAAACCGTACGAACCGTATGAACCGTACGAACCGTACGAATCGTAGGAACCGTAGGAACCGTACGAACCGTATGAATCGTACGAACCGTATGAACCGTAGGAACCGTACGAACCGTAAGAACCGTAGGAACCGTACTATTATTATTATCATTTTTATTAAATACATTTATCCATTTACATGGCATTCGTGTCTGTTACTATAACAACAAAAACATCTACAGCTTATCCGTCAGATTACAGAGTTTTATGAATTTTACAACGTTGGATTGGAACCGTACGATCCGAAGGAACCGTACGAACCGTAGGAACCGTACGAACCGTACGAGTCGTATGAATCGTACGAACCGTATGAACCGTACGAACCGTAGGAACCGTACGAACCGTAAGGAACCGTAGGAACCGTACGAACCGTAGGAACTTTACGAATCGTAGGAACCGTACGAACCGTAAGAAACCGTAGAAACCGTACGAACCGTAGGAACCGTACGAACTGTAAGGAACCGTAGGAACCGTACGAACCGTTTAAACCGTAGGAACCATAGGAACCGTACGAACCGTTGGAACCATACGAACCGTAGGAACCGCAGGAACCGTATGAACTGTAGGAACTGTAGGAACTGTAGGAACCGTAAGGAACCGTAGAAACCGTACGAATCGTAGGAACCGTACGAACCGTAGAAACCGTAGGAACCGTAAGGAGCCGTTGGAACCCTAGGAACCGTAGGAACCGTACGAACCGTAGAAACCGTACGAACTGTAGGAAATGTATGAACCGTAGTAACCGTAGGAACCGTACGAACCGTATGAACTGTACGATCCGAAGGAACCGTACGAACCGTATGAACCGTAGGAACCGTACGAACCGTAGGAACCGTAGGAACCGTACAAACCGTAGGAACCGTAGGAACCGTACGAACCGTAGGAACCGCACGAACCGTAGGGACCGTAGGAACCGTACGAACCGTAAGTAACCGTATGAACCGTACGAACCGTAGAAACCGTAGGAACCGTAAGAACCGTAGGAACCGTACGATCCGTAGGAACCGTACGATCCGTAGGAACCGTAGGAATCATAAGAACAGTAGGAATCGTAGGAACCGTAGGAACCGTAGGAACCGTAGGAACCGTACGAACCGTACGAACCGTAGGAACCGTACTAACCGTATGAACCGTACGAACCGTATGAACCGTATGAACCGTATAAACCGTACGATCCGTAAGGAACCGTAGGAACCGTAGGAACCGTACGAACCGTAATAAACCGTAGGAACCGTATGCACCGTAAGAACCGTACGAACCGTATGAACCGTACGAACCGTAGGAACCGTAGGAACCGTACGAACTGTGGAAATCGTACGAACTGTAGGAATCGTATGAACCGTATGGACCCGTTGGAACCGTACGATCCGAAGGAACCGTACGAACCGTAGGAACCGTACGAACCGTACGAACCGTATTAACCGTAGAAACCGTAGGAACCGTACGATTCGTACGAACCGTATTAACCGTACAAACTGTAAGGAATCGTAGGATCCGTACGAACCGTATGAACCGTATGAACCGTACGAACCGTAAGAAATCGTAGGAACCGTACGAACCGTAGGAACCGTTGGAACCGTAAGCAACCGTACGAACCGTAGGAACCGTAGGAACCGTAGGAACCGTACGAACCATAGGAACCGTAGGAACCGTACGAGCTGTAGGAATCGTATGAACCGTAGGAACCGTTTTAATCGTACGAACCGTATGAACCGTACGAATAGAAGGAACCGTACGAACCGTATGAACCGTCGGAACCGTACGAACCGTAGGAACCGTACGAACCGTAGGAACCGTACGAAACCGTAGGAACCGTAGGAACCGTACGAACCGTACGAACCGTAGGAACCGTAGGAACCGTACGAACCGTAGGAACCGTACGAACCGTAAGGAATCGTAGGAACAGTACGAACCGTAGGAACCGTAGTAACCGTACGAACCGTATGAACCGTAGGAACCGTACGAACCGTAGGAACCGTACGAACCGTACGAACCGTACGAACCGTATGAACCGTAGGAACCGTAGGAACCGTACGATTCGTACAAACCGTATTAACCGTACAAACTGTAAGGAATCGTAGAAACCGTACGAACCGTATGAACCGTATGAACCGTACGAACCGTAAGAAATCGTATTAACCGTACGAACCGTAGGAACCGTTGGAACCGTAAGCAACTGTACGAACCGTAGGAACCGTAGGAACTGTAGGAACCGTACGATCCGTAGGAACCGTAGGAACCGTACGAGCTGTAGGAATCGTATGAACCGTAGGAACCGTTTTAATCGTACGAACCGTATGAACCGTACGAATAGAAGGAACCGTACGAACCGTATGAACCGTAGGAACCGTGCGAACCGTAGGAACCGTATGAACCGTACGCACCGTACGAACCGTAGGAACCGTACGAACTGTAGGAATCGTATGAACCGAAGGAACCCTTCGAACCGTACGAACCGTATGAACCGTACGATCCGAAGGAACCGTACCAACCGTATAAACCGTAGGAACCGTACGAACCGTAGGAACCGTACGAACCGTATGAACCGTAGGAACCGTACGAATTGTAGGAACCGTAGGAACCGTACGATCCGAAGGAACCGTACGGACCGTATGAACCGTACGAACCGTACGAACCGTACGAACCGTATGAACCGTAGGAACCGTAAGAAATCGTAGGAACCGTACGAACCGTACGAACCGTACGAACCGTATTAACCGTACAAACCGTAAGGAATCGTAGGAACCGTACGAACCGTATAAACCGTATGAACCGTACGAACCGTAAGAAATCGTAGGAACCGTACGAACCGTAGGAATCGTTTGAATCGTACGAACCGTATGAACCGTAGGAACCGTATGAACCGTATGAACCGTAGGAACCGTAGGAACCGTACGATTCGTACGAACCGTATTAACCGTACAAACTGTAAGGAATCGTAGGAACCGTACGAACCGTAGGAACCGTAGGAACCGTACGAGCTGTAGGAATCGTATGAACCGTAGGAACCGTTTTAATCTTACGAACCGTATGAAACCTACGAATAGAAGGAACCGTACGAACCGTATGAACCGTAGGAACCGTACGAACCGTATGAACCGTAAGAACCGTACGCACCGTACGAACCGTAGGAACCGTACGATCCGTAGGAACCGTATGAACCGTACGATCCGAAGGAACCGTACGAACCGTATGAATCGTAGGAACCGTACGAACCGTATGAACCGTAGGAACCGTACGAATTGTAGGAACCGTAGGAACCGTACGATCCGAAGGAACCGTACGAACCGTATGAACCGTACGAACCGTATTAACCGTAAAAACCGTAAGAAATCGTAGGAACCGTACGAACCGTATTAACCGTACAAACCGTAAGGAATCGTAGGAACCGTACGAACCGTATAAACCGTATGAACCGTACGAACCGTAAGAAATCGTAGGAACCGTACGAACCGTAGGAACCGTACAAACCGTACGAACCGTACGAACCGTATTAACCGTACAAACCGTAAGGAATCGTAGGAACCGTATAAACCGTATGAACCGTACGAACCGTAAGAAATCGTAGGAACCGTACGAACCGTAGGAATCGTTTGAATCGTACGAACCGTATGAACCGTAGGAACCGTATGTTCCGTAGGAACCGTAAGAACCGTACGAACCGTAGGAACCGTAGGAACCTTACGAGCTGTAGGAACCGTAGGGACCGTACGAACCGTAGGAACCGTACGAACTGTAGGAATCGGATGAACCGTAGGAACCGTTCGAACCGTACGAACCGTATGAACCGTACGAACCGTATGAACCGTAGGAACCGTAGGAACCGTACGATCCGTAGGAACCGTATGAACCGTAGGAACCGTAAGAACCGTACGAACCGTAGGAATCGTATGAATCGTACGAACCGTATGAACCGTAGGAACCGTACGAACCGTAGGAACCGTACGAACCGTACGAACCGTAGGAACCGTAGGAACAGTACGAACCGTAGGAACCGTAGGAACCGTACGAACCGTAAGAAACCGTAGGAACCGTATAAACCGTAAGAACCGTTTGAACCGTACGAACCGTACGAACCGTACGAACTAGAGATGTACCGAATTTTCGGTCGGCCGAATATTCGGCGCCGAATACCGCCGAAAAACCGTTAAGCCGAATTTTCGGCTCACCGAATAGTTGAGCTAATTTTCGGCTCACCGAATAGTTGAGCTAAGTATTCGGCCGAATAGGCCGAATAGGCCGAATATCTTCTACAGACTTGTAAATTTTTCATTTTTTTTTGGATTATTTATAATATATCCAAAAGTAATGTTGTTAATGCTACACAATCATTGAAACTTAGGTTTTCAGCAGTTATTAACGAGGAAGAATGACCTTGATGGGTGAAATTCTTATAAAAAAGGAAAAACATGGTTTCAGTAAAACATCTAAGGTGTATCTGCTTATCTTTCACTGAAGATCGTACCAGAGAATGCTGAACGGAATCATTTTATACTTTGATTGGAGTTTATTCAGATTTTCTTGATATATTCCGGCTTGCCCATAAATCCATTAAAGTTCCAGATAAGTTAAATCTGACCGGGATGTTCAGATATTGTTGAAATCTTCCCGAGTTTTGCTCGAGTTTATTCAGATTATTTGCTAAATCAAATAAAAAAATCAAATTCCTCTATAATTTTTTTAAAATTTTGTGTTCAATGCGATTTTTCAAAAATTTCAAAATATACATAAATTTTGCCCTTTTTTAATTTTTTTTTTTTTCAAAAATCGTCCTGAATGCCTGACCGTATGGATACGTGTGGTTGAAAGTATGGTATGCTTTAAACTAAAGATCATCTATTTTTTCAACAACTATTTTGAAGATATCTCATGGCAACCCTGCACTGCCGAGTGAAGCTGTTTATTTTCTATGATCGGTGCTGTAAAATTGTCGAAATTCTAGTGATAAAACAAGTTCTCCGTTGCATAATCTAGTGATTTATTCGCGCAGTGTTTGGTTCTCTTTGGGTGAAGTGAAGTTCTTAGCAAAGTTAGTGCAAAAGGGTTTTTTTTCGTGCAAATTGTTAATTTTTAGTGCGTTAAACTCTCCAAGATAGTGACGCTACGAACGCGTTATTTCAATAAGAGGAAGAAATTGCATCAAGTGATTGAATACAACATTGGGAGGCTTGTGTGAAATATGGTAATTGATGACAGTGACCTCTCTCGATCGGATTCCGAAGTTGGTAATCAACACCTGACACCAAGATGTCTCTGTTGACACTAAGCTAAGTATATTTTCTTTTAATAAACATAACTTTATCCCTTAAGAAGTTAAATTAACCATTCATCTATTTAAATGCTTTCGAACAGTAATTAAAATTATAACTAAAATTTTTTACACAATTCAACCTTCGAGGAAAAACACGCGGAACCTATTTGTGGAATATTTTATCGGCTTACTTGAATTTTAACTTCTGTACAAGTCGGGACGCAAGTAGGAAGCTTTGAACACTCAGAAAAATATCAAACTGAATTAAGTTATTTTTTTTTAGCTATTAACACTCTATTCTAAACTCAGGAAGTTGTTTTTCTTCTTTTTAACGTATTCCAATATTTTGATCAAATCCTGAAGTTAATTGATTGATATTGTTAGAAAATTTGTTTAAGTAGTTAAAAAATATTGAGTGTAATTGAAAATTTAAATTTTTGTTTTAGAAATACTACAATTTAAAATTTAAAAAAAACTTCAAATTGAAAAAAAAAATTTGAATAAATGGAACGTTGGCAATGAAATGAAAATTTCTAAGTTCGATGCATGAATATATTAACACTTGAAAATATTGATATTTAAGAATTAAAAATTCTGGAATGCTTTGAAAAAAAATTGAAAACTTCATGTTATTGAAACTAGTGAAATTTGTAAAGTTGGATAACGAAAACTGAAAATTTTCCTTCAAAAGTTTCATATTGTCAGAATTTAGTGAATATTTTCTGGAAACATCGAATTTCAAAACTATTCTTTTTAAACTCATCAAATAAGTTTTTTTTGCAAAATTCTAAAAATTTATAATACAAAAAAGTAAAACAATGAAAATTTTTAAAATATTTTGATATTTCAAAATAGATAAAATTTAAGATTTTTATTAAATTTAGGACACCTTTGTGATATAAGCAAACGTTTATTATGATTATATGTTCTAATAATTTTAACTTTCAGGTTCGTATCCTTTTATCAATAAACAATATTTTTTCTTTGTTTTATATGACTATAAATATATATCCAATATTTCAGTAATTTTCCTTACTGCCATGTATTATTTTATAAAGTTATATATTTTTAGAAGGAATGCATCTGGGGATAACCTGAAGAAATAATTGCAAGCGGCACGGGTAGCCGGCCATTGTAGGTTTCTGAGGGTTAGATGCCTTCCTTCGACGAACCATCGGACCGTGAAAGCCCTAGAAGAAATTCGAAGGCCAAGCCACACAGACATAGGCAGGACCTTGCTACCGATGGGGGAATCATACATACATACAACAATTTTGAAGATATCTTGTTCAAAATCGACCTTCATCTAATTCAATATCAGAGAAGCAATTTCAAAAAGCTTGGCATCTGTTTCGACACGTTTTATCCCAGATTTCACAGGAACGCAATCTCTTTGGTGATAAACGCCCTAGAAGCGACTAGTCATCTGATGTCTTATCAGTTATTGGTGACATTTTAAAAATCAGAAAGGCTGTTGAGCGAAACTCGTTAATGTAAGGTTTGAGCCGTTGACTTCGATGTCCGTGTTTCAGAAAAAGTTGTACGTATATCAAAATAAGATATAATCATTTTATTTTAGGACAATCCGAAAAAATATCTTGATCATTGAATATGAGCTCAACCCCATTCAAGTTTGTCAATCAGAATAAGATATAATTCAGATTGGAGAAACTTAACATCGAAAATTTGAAGTACTTAATTATAACTGAATCAGATGTAAATATCTTGGTGAGATACGTTTGAGTTATTATTTTGATATGCTCTCCTGATCGGGGTACCAACCGTATGGAACCGTAGGAACCATAGGAACTATACAAACTGTGGGAACCGTAAGAACTGTAGGAACCGTAGGAACCGTACGAAACCGTAGGAACCGTAGGAACCGTACGAACCGCAAGGAATCGTATGAACCGTACGAACCGTATGGAATCGTGAGAACCGTGCGAACCGTAGGAACCGTACGAACCGTTGGAACCGTAGGAACCGTACGAACCGTAGGAACCGTAAAAACCGTAGGAACCGTAGGAATTGTACGAACCATAGGAACCGTACGAACCGTACGAACCGTACGAACCGAATGAACCGTACGAACCGGAGGAACCGTACGAATTGTAGGAACCGCAGGAACCGTTTGAACCGTAAGGAACCGTACGAACCGTACGAACCGTACGAACCGTAAGAAACCGTAGGAACCGTATGATCCGTAAGAACCGTATGAACCAAAGGAACCGTACAAACCGTAGGAACCGTAGGAACTGTAGGAACCGTAGGAACCGTACGAACCGTAGGAATCGTACGAAACCGTAGAAACCGTAGGAACCGTACGAACCGCAAGGAATCGTATGAACCGTACGAACCGTAAGGAATCGTAGGAACTGTACGAACCATAGGAACCGTACGAACCGTAGGAACCGTAGGAACCATACGAACCGTAGGAACCGTATGAACTGTGCGAACCGTAGGAACCGTACGAACCGTAGGAACCGTGGGAACCGTACGAACCGTAGGAACCGTATGAACCGTAAGAACCGTAAGAACCGTATGAACCGTATGAACTGTACGAACCGTAGGAACCGTACGAACCGTAGGAACCGTACGAACCGTAAGAAACCGTAGGAACCGAACGAACCGTAGGAACCATACGAACCGTAAGAAACCGTATGAACCGTAAGGAACCGTAGGAACCGTAGGAACCGTACGAACCGTAGGAACCGTACGAACAGTATGAACCATACGAACCGTATGAATCGTATGAACCGTAGGAACCGAACAAACCGTAGGAGCCGTAGGAACCGTACGAACTGTAGGAACCGTACAAACTGTAGGAATCTTATAAAACGTAGGAACCGTACGAACCGTACGAACCGTATGAACCATACGAACCGAAGGAACCGTACGAACCGTATGAACCGTAGGAACCGTACGAACCGTAGGAACCGTGGGAACCGTACGAACCGTAGGAACCGTATGAACCGTAAGAACCGTAAGAACCGTATGAACCGTATGAACTGTACGAACCGTAGGAACCGTACGAACCGTAGGAACCGTACGAACCGTAAGAAACCGTAGGAACCGAACGAACCGTAGGAACCATACGAACCGTAAGAAACCGTATGAACCGTAAGGAACCGTAGGAACCGAACGAACCGTAGGAATCGTACGAACCGTAAGGAACCGTACGAACCGTAAGGAACCGTAGGAACCGTACGAACCGTAGGAACCGTACAAACCGTTGGAACCGTACGAAACCGTAGGAACCGTAGGAACCGTACGAACCATAAGGAATCGTAGGAACCGTACGAACCGTAGGAACCGTACGAACCGTAGGAACCGTATGAACTGTGTGAACCGTAGAAACCGTACGATCCATAGGAACCGTACGAACCGTACGAACCGTATGAACCGTATGAACCGTATGAACCGTACGAACCGTACAAACCGTACGAACCGTAAGAAACCATTGGAACCGTACGATCCGTAGGAACCGTACGAACCGTAGGAACCGTACGAACCGTACGAACCGTATGAACCATACGAACCGTATGAACCGTATGAACAGTAGGAACCGTACAAACCGTAGGAGCCGTAGGAACCGTACGAACTGTAGGAATCGTAGGGACCGTACGAACCGTAGGAACCGTACAAACTGTAGGAATCGTATAAAACGTAGGAACCGTTCGAACCGTACGAACTGTATGAACCATACGAACCGAAGGAACCGTACGAACCGTATGAACCATAGGAACCGTACGAACCGTAGGAACCGTACGAACCGTACGAACCGTAGGAACGGTACGAACCGTAGGAACCGCACGAACCGTAGGGACCGTAGGAACCGTACGAACCGTAAGGAACCGTATGAACCGTACGAACCGTAGGAACCGTAGGAACCGTAAGAACGGTAGGAACCGTAGGGACCGTAGGAACCGTACGAGCCGTAAGGAACCGTACGAACCGTAGAAACCATACGAACAGTAAGGAACCGTACGAACCGTAGGAACCGTATGAGCCGTAGGAACCGTGGGAACCGTACGAACCGTACGAACCGTACGAACCGTAGGAACCGTAGGAACCGTAAGGAACCGTAGGAACCGTAGGAACCGTAGGAACAGTACGAACCGTAGAAACCGTACGAACCGTAAGGAACCGTACGAACCATAAGGAACCGTAGGAACCGTAGGAACCGTAAGAACCGTACGAACCGTACGAACCGTAGGAACTGTACGAACCGTAGGAACTGTACGAACCGTAGAAACCGTACGAACCGTAGGAACCGTACGAACCGTAGGAACCGTAGGAACCGTACGAACCGTGAGTAACCGTTTGAACCGTAGGAACCGTAGGAACCGTAGGATTCGTGTGAACCGTAGGAACCGTATGAACCGTGAGGAACCGTATGAACCGTAAGAACCGTATGAACCGTATGAACCGTAAGAAACGTAGGAACCGTACGAACCGTGAGGAACCGTATGAACCGTAAAAACTGTACGAACCATAGGAACCTTACGAACCGAAGGAACCGTAGGAACCGTACAAACCGTAGGAACCGTACCAACCGTTCGAACCTTAGGAACCATAGAAACCGTACGAGCCGTAGGAACCGTAGGAACCGTACGAACCGTAAGGAACCGTAGGAACGGTATGAACCGTAGGAAACGTTGGAACCGTACGAATCGTATAATCCGTATGAACCGTATGAACCATACGAACCGTAGGAACCGTACGAACCGTAGGAACCGTAGGAACCGTAGGGACCGTTTGAATCTTAGGAACCGTACGAACCGTTGGAACCGTACGAACCGTAGGAACCGTAGGGACCGTATGAACCGTAGAAACCGTAGAAACCGTATGAACCGTACGAACCGTAGGAACCGTTGGAACCGTATTAACCGTGAAGAACCGTATGAACCGTAAGAACCGTAGGAACCGTAGGAACCGTATGAACCGTAGGAACCGTACGAACTGTGAGGAACCGTATGAACCGTACGAACCGTAGGAACCGTAGGAACCGTACAAACCGTACGAACCGTAGGAACCGTAAGGAACCGCAGGAACCGTAGGAACCGCAGGAACCGTAGGAACCGGACGAACCGTAGGAACCGTACAAACCGCAGGAACCGTTCGAACCGTAAGGAACCGTAGGAACCGTAGGAACCGTAGGAACCGTAGAAACCGTACGAACCGTAGGAACCGTACGAACCGTAGGAATCGTAAGGAACCGCAGGAACCGTAGGAACCGGACGAACCGTAGGAACCGTACAAACCGCAGGAACCGTTCGAACCGTAAGGAACCGTAGGAACCGTACGAACCGTACGAACCGTAGGAACCGTACGATCTGTAGGAACCGTACGTTTCGTAGGAACCGTATGAACCGTAAGAACCGTTTGAACCGTACAAACCGTAAAAACCGTAGGATCCGTAGGAACCGTAGGAACCGTACGAACCGTAGGAACCGTAAGGAACCGTATGAACCGTTCGAACCTTCAACCGTACGAACCGTAGGAACCGTGTAACTCTAGCTAGAGTTACCACACCAACTTTATTTGAAACATTTAACAAATAAAAAAGAAAAATCGCTTTGAGTTTCAATGAGAAATTAAAAGTGATGTCATATTTATACCGCAACAGTATCAATTTTCAATCCGTTCATATATCTTTCTAAGAGACAGTTTCTAAACTGCCTCTAAGAAAAATGCAACACTTTGTTTTATAAATAACTTTTGTATGCATGGATGAAAATTCATGAACATTTCAGTGAAACTATCTTGTAATGTAATGTGTACATGTGCAAAATTCATTGACGATTTGTCAAGTGGTTTTGAGATACCATTCAATACAGAAACTTGTTGACAAAAGTTTTTGGGCAGGATCGAGAAAAATTCTGGGAAGTCACAGCGGAAGACCCAAAAATTACTGGTAATCAATTATTCGACCAAAATTAATATAGTGTAAATCATTTAAAAAGTCCTAGAGGGTCAAACAGTTTGCTAAACTTTTAATAAAAGTGAAGATGATTGATTCATGAAGTAAAGGGATGTGAGAGAAATCCAAAAATTTCGATGGAGAAGGTGATAAGAAAGGTGATTTTACTTGACTGGTTCATCTAGTTGACTCATAAACAGGCCTGACATCATTTCTAGAAGGTAAAAAAGCTGACCACCGGTTAAACAAACAAAATACGGTAGTCAAATCGTGCGCATATTATTTGGAACGATAGTTGGAAGATATTTTGATAAAAAATCGTAATGGACAGTAAAACGAACTCTTTACCAGACACCTGACAGGTTTCCAGCCAGAAACTTTTCATTGACAAGTATCGCCTGTATTTTGCGTAGATAAACAAGGAGGAAAAATTTAAAAGAAAGCGTACGATCTTTGAAAGATGCCAATCAGTAAGTGTTGCATAACGAATGACACGACGAATGGCTAAATATACAAAAAAGACTGCCTCCAAAAATGACCAGAGCGTTTCAAAACATTTTACACTCTGTTTTGTTCGATCTAGAATCGTGCCAAAAACTGTGGTGGAGTGATAAAAAGTCAAATATGTTGTTTTTGTGTTGAAGGAGGCACATTGCCTAAATTTGTAATAACTTCGACAAAATTTAAAATTATGAAATATTTTGAAGTTCAAGCTTCAGGAAATAATAAATGTAATAAGAAAAAAATCTTGATTTAGAAAAAGGTTGTTTCATAGCATACATTACAGATGGCGAGAGTAAATCCCAAGAATAAAAATCTAAAAACTTCCCCATTGGACACTATCTCAAAAACCACTTGACAGAACGTCACGTCAACTTCCATCCATACTTAAAAAATTTTCACAAAACAAAGTGTTGCATTTTTTTCGAATACTTTCCTTACTCACCCTAATTTTGAAAAAAAAAATCCGTCTTTCTGAAATAATAAGAACAGCACATGAAAGCCCAATTTACCGTGTGTCGCGAATATTCCATTCAAATCTGTAAAATAAACAATTAAAAAAAATTTAGAAATGAGGAAAAAATCAACACAAATCACAGGCGATGAAATTCATGTCTTACCAAAAATATCACTTCGAAAGAATCGGAAGTGTTACTTCTTTTTCTTCCTATTTTCCATGCCTCTTTTAAAGCCCGAGAGCCGTGCAAAAAGATACTCAACTCAACCAGAAAAAATGTTCCTGACCGGCTTCCGCACCAAAGAAGTTGTGATGCGGCGGGCCTACATAACACATGCTTCTAAATTTCTAGCCCCAAAAATTTCGTTGCCTACACTCATAAATGTCAATACGGTTCGTTACGTGCACCTGCCGATGCTGATGAAAACATATCATCCATTCAGGAACCTACTACTAGGCGCGTCGGGTTCAGTGAAAGTGAATACCGCCAGACGGTGAAAGTCGTTCCTCCGTAAGTCCTAAGTATGTATCTATGCCCAGCCCATAGAGAGTAGAAATTTGCTCCTTTGACGCCCCTGCGAAAAGCGGATGTTCCACGCGTGTGTGCGGCAACTGTTATTCAAGAAAATGAAGCCCGCCTATGTCGACTTTTGTGATTCAACTTTTGACGAGCGAGCAGCAACCGCCAACGGAAGTTACAGACGACGACGCATGCCGAATTTACTGCCATTCAACTAAATATTCCGGAAGCCAGTCTAGGGCCAACAACTGGAATCACCTCAACCAGACGGTCCTATGGGAAGAGTGCTGAAATATGCTCCATCTAAGGGAATCGCGAAAAAGTTGGGTATTCATGTAAAGTTGGAGTTTAAAACAAGTGCTTTCGTTTAAGAAAAGTGTTTTCCACAAATGACCCATTTCAGCGATGTGTCTCATCCTTTAAAAAACTTCACTTTGTTAATTTTCTAAACAACTTAACCTTTAATTTGCAACCAATAAAAGCATCTTCATTGCAACGGATTGCAGTATTTCGAAATCCGTTGCAAAGAAAAGTTTTTCTTGAGTGCATTTAACAATTTTTTCATGCTGAAGTACAATTTTTTTCACAAAATATTCACTCCCGGTTATCTTTAATCGTTCATCGTTCTAAAAGATATGAAACTTGAAATATGTGAACTGCATAAGATTTTCGAAAAGCTCCTCGTTATTATTTTGGATTGTTTGTTTCGATTTTTCGAAAACACTGTAAAATATGACACATAAAAATAGATGATGAATACATTAAAAATTTGGAAAAAAAATCTTTGTTCTAATTTCAGTTCTAATAAATTCTACATCAATTAATTTCATTTTTTTCCTCTTTGCCATGGGGTAGTAACAACGTTCAAATGTATTTTGAGGTTATGATTAATAAAGGTTCCCGACTACTGGTTTGAAATAAAGTTGAGCATGATTATTAAGCACAAAATGATAATGACCCATTCCAGCGTTGAGTCACATCATTTCGATAATTTTTTTTTTCGTGATTTTTTTTTAATAACTTTAAGCTTTAAATTTTAACAAACAAACTAAACATCACCGTGCTTGGCTCAAATATCCATTAATTTGTCGCCAGTAACTTTTAGTTTTTCATGCAGTGGTTTACAAAACAAAGCATTTTTCCTCGGTGGCGTCACATCAGGCGACTTTTAGGTGTTTTCCAAATTCTTTATGGCATCGAAGATTTCTGCTCTGTTTAAAAACGGAATTTAAAGATAGTCTTGTAGTTTTGGGATTCAATTTTAGTGCGTTCCATAATTTTAATAAGCATCCACTTTCGTTGCGTCACATACATGATTTTTTTTGCAACAGGGTTGTGCTCCCTTAGTGAAGCAACGAAAAAGGAAGAATTTGATTTCTAATCAATAACTAATTCCAATTGGTTTTGTATGTTTTGAATGTTAATTTTGTTAATGCTTGTCAATTATATAAAACTGTCGTGAAACGGTGTTAGTTGTACTACTCTTTCCAAATGCCTTGACCGATTCTCATGAAATTACTTTTGGAATATTCTTTAATTGAATAATTAATGGCATTTCGGTGAAGTATTTATTCTAACAGGAAGAATATCAAATGAAGGTACCGTAATCCGGGGTAATATTGATCACTTTTTTCAATATATTTCGATTATTTTTTCTTTTAAGAGGAATGTGGCATGTTTTACATTTTTTAAGCCAGTACTGGACTGCTATGAACGTAAAACGTGGATGCAGAAATGTATAAGACCTTTTTAAATTTGATTTAAAAATCGTTATTCGTCTCTGTTCAGAATTTGATGCTTTGGGGTGACATTGATCAATCTCTATTCTGACGATTTTAACGAGTTTTTTGATAATAAAGGATACAAAACACCTTCATAATATTTACAAATGCTAGTTTATCAATTTTCCCTTGCTTTTTAACGTTTTATTTTAAAAATATTTACAATAAAAAAAAACATTGATGTTGCTTACACTTAGGGGCAAAAATAATTATAATTGCTAAATAGTTTGAGCTTCAAAATAAAAATGAAATTTTACCTTCACACATTCCCCTAGGCCCTCCCACTATTTCCATTTTCGTTTTTTCTTCAAAGTTAATCATTTGATAGGGTTACTATCCATTTGTCCAATACGGGCTTACACTTGGAAAATATCCTTATTTTCAAATATCAAAAATTTTTCATTAAATTACTATAAAAATAGCACTTCAACTGTTCATATACAAAGAAAACAAGTTGTTCTTTCACATTAAACAACCCGTTTGCTTCTAAATGCTTTTTGGTATCATCAGGAGAGCTGTTTCTTTGCGAGCCTTGTAAAAATATATATTTTAAGATTTTTAAATTAAATTTTTTACTAACAGAAAAAAATTTCAAATACAAACCAAATTTTGCCTATTTGATACTCAATTAAAATGCTTTCAAACGTAGAAGACAGTTATCAAAAATTCGAACTATAGACTGAGTTATTGATGATAATGTGGAAAAGTTTATTGTTGGTCAAATTTACCCCGTTTTACGGTAATGAAATTTTAGAATATTCTGTTGGCATGAGATACGCTTTTAATCGAATGAAAAAAAAAACACAAAGTTGTATCAATTGTCCGTAGTAATTTAATTTATACATTTTTTTTGCCAACATAAAAAAGTGAAAGGTATCTGGGAAATAAACTGTGTTATTCATTTAAAAAATTAGGTTATTCATTTTGAAAAAGAATTTGCATTTGAGCTAGTTCAAACCTTCAACTTTTCTCTGTTACATTAAATTTAAAAATTATTTCTTCTTCAAGAAAGTGTTGTTTGTTCCTTAATACACAACTGAAATGGATTCGGAAATAAATCTGGAAACTTTCTTTTTTTTAAATTCTAAAAAAAATCCGAATTTTTGCTCAAGTACGTCCTTTACATGGAAAGTGTGTTTTTGTTCTACATATTTTGGCAGCATTAAATAGATTTATTATTCGCTTCTTTTTTAAGAAGTGAATTTTTAGAACGAAATTCAGGAAAAATGGAGAATAAATAAATTTATGCTGCTGGAAAACTGAAGATGTATCAATGAAATTTAATAAAAAAAACTAACTGAATCAAGTACCTATTAAATTAATTTTAAAGCCTTTACACTGACGTATTTGAAAATAAATCATGTGTTTTCACTTGCCTCACTAAATGGGAAAAATTTGTTTTACCAACATTTTTGAATATTTACTTTCAGAGAGAACTTCAAACATTGAGAACTTTATTTAGTCATGCAACTTATACATTAAAAATATTTATTTCTAAGACACATGATAGCTGAACGATGGTGAAATCTGTTTGCACTTGCCCCGGTGTACCTTAATTGAAAATAAAGTTTGACATTGAAAAGTGGAAAAAATAATTTTCATTTAGGATTTTGAGTGATATTTACATGCAAATTTACAGAGAATAAATAAATGCATAAAAACATCGTAG
The DNA here is from genome assembly GCF_029784155.1 of Uranotaenia lowii. Taxonomy (NCBI): domain Eukaryota; kingdom Metazoa; phylum Arthropoda; class Insecta; order Diptera; family Culicidae; genus Uranotaenia; species Uranotaenia lowii. The sequence goes on along the minus strand of NC_073693.1, from coordinate 68,916,540 downwards.
CCTGAGCAGATATCTTCTTTTAGATGTTTTCGAATATCTGATTTTCAATTTAATGTAACTGAACAGATTAAGTCTTTTAATTTAAATCTTGAAACATATCACTTAATCATAAATGAAAACGTAGATCACCAACAACAATGTTCCGTACATTTTTGAATCAGAACATTCAAATGCTTCTAAAAGAATTTTTGTTTTTAAATAGGTTTAATAGGGACATATGTCTTCTAACAACAAAACAGAGAAGAGAAAGAAACAGAAAATTGCTATGATTTGGTCAAATATTTAACACGAAAATCAAAACATTTTGTCTCTTTTGAAAACCAATCGTTTCCTTGATTCATCGGGTTGAATCTTATATAAATTATAAACTCTATTTGCATTTTTTGCAAAAATAAATTTAAACAAAGTAAATTTCACTGTATAAAATCGCCATTTAACAAACCATGACGGGAACGCTGGTAAATATTTTTTAACATGATTTTGGTGGAAGAAAGATATTAATTCAAACTGCTTCGAAGGGCGATGATGGTGAAACAAAAAAGATGGAAAATCCATACGATTCAAACATAAATTTTGGCATAATTTAAGTAATCATGAATAAGGTTGTCACATTTTTTTCAGCACGTATCCGGGCCGGAAAAAACCAGCAATTTTATATAGAAACCTGGCAAACTCCGGGCATTTATTTAATTTCAAAATTGACCACTATGAATCCGGGCAATATCCGGGCACATTTTCTCAAAACCCAGAAACTACTCGCCAAAACCAAAAAAAAATTGAAAACAAAAATTTGTTTTCATCAAAACTCCGAATGATTTTGAATCGTATTTTAGGCTTCTGAAAAACCTTTTATGATTATTTTTAAACAACTTGCTCAAAAAATTTCATTTTTGAGGCGATTGTTGTTGCCTTGATTTGCCAAATAAAATGCATAAAGCCGGGCAAAATCCTAGCATTTTTAAATGAAATCCGAGCAACCGGACCGGGCCAGACTGATTCCAAATTTCGAATTAAATATCCGGGCAAACCTGGATAAAATCGGGCAATTTAAACAGGAAGCATTAATAACAGAGCTCAATTTTTAGATCTTGAAAACAAAGTTTGGAGATCAAATTTGAGTGAATAATATGAAATCATCTTTGTATTACAATTCGAAACTCCAGCTGCAGCTCATATTAAAGTTGTTGCTTCTGAATTATGATGAAGTTTGATTTACAGCAAGTATCGCGATAAAAAATTCATCAGTATTTGCATCTCGATCAAAGTTATAATTTAAAAGTTACAATGGTATGAAAATTACCAAAAATATTGAGTGTCAACTCTTCCAAAGTATGCAATATGTGTAACACAAAAATTTGGGCCTGAGAGAGAGAACGAGAATTTGTTCTAGTTTTTGTTATACACTTCATTTCATTTGCCCCGTTATTACTTTTTAATGAAATATGATGCTACAAACATACAGTCTTAAAAGGAATACTATAAAAATGCATTGAAAGAGGTAGATGGCAGTTGGGATCGAGGGAGACGGAATTGTAACAATCGATTTATGGCATGTAGTAAACGAATGTGGTACAAGTGCAAGTTTGGTGCAAATTTGAAGAGTATTTTGAGTGGTTTTTTTTTCAAGAAGATCGAGGTCCTTTCACTTTATTTCTCAACCGAATTGATTTCTGGAAAAAGCATTGAACCTTCGAATTTTGAAAAAAAAACGAAGATTCGATACAGAAGAGCTCCAGAGTGCGTTGTAAACCTAAAAAGAAAACTCAAGCTTCCGTTTCGTCATATTTAAAAAAAATTCGCATTTTGCCATCCTCTCTAAATGAAAAATGTTTTAAATATTCTTCAAACGACTGTATATCTTGAGAGCAGCTGGAAATCGTCATGTTTTTGGGTATTATTTTTTATACCAAAAGGAATTAATGGAATTGTATGTATCTCGTTCTTTATTCGTCGAATTTGATTTTTATTAATGCAAATCAAAGTAGAAGGATTCACATTTAAAATTGTGTACAAGAATTTATACTAACGTTTTCATACCTTATAATAGCACGTATCCGGACCGGACATTTAATTTCAAAATTGTCAAAAAAAAATACTGGAAATATCCAGGAAAATTGACTAAATCCGGGCAAAACCGAGATTTTTTCAATGATACCCAGTTAACCGGGCCGGACCGGACTTTTTCAAATTCGGTATGAATTATCCGGGCATTCTTGAAACCTTAATTTCTAAATACAATATGAAAACTATAAATTAAATGATGTACAAACGCGTGGAATAGGTCTTATTGGTTATCTCTTCTAGTAACGTACCATCAAGTATTAGGTTATTGATAGTTCTATACTTGGTATAAGTTTATTGAAAGTTTGTTTTTTAAACTACCAGCAAAAGAAAAAAAAATATACATTTTTTAAACGCAGAGGTATCTAAAGGATAAAATTACACTTGCCATGTCCAAGCCTAGCAATTTAAACAAATTGGTTGAATTTAATTTTTTTGAATAAATTTTATAGTTCCTTAACACACTTGTAGCAGGTAATAATCCAATGGGGCGTTTTATAGGCTATCCCCCTCCAGGTTGTCTATCGAGGGGCGTCGTCGTTGAGATGCAGCATTTTTGGTGGTTCGTCAGCTGGAGAAAAGCGCCGTTTTATGATTTACTCTACCAACGTATGATGGCTGACAAGTTGGGCGGCTTTCGCTCGTTGTCGACTGACGAGACGACGAAGCTTCTCTTCGAGTCAAGTCAAGCAACAGCGAGACGATAGGCTTCAAAGAATAGTCCTACCGGAGCAGAATTAGTTCCGCGAAATGGAGACATAACCGTTCACCGGAATGATGATCACATTGCTATGCGTGAACCGAATGACAGCAGCAAGCAGTAGCTTCTATGACGATGATGATGGTGATGTTCCTCCCATTGGCACTTTTCTGGCACTAGAAAATGCTTGAAAGGGGGCCAAGCCGGTATCGTTCAGGTTGAAGTGCTCGGGACCATGTGCAGTAATTGAAGCGATGGATTGCAACGCACGAAACATACCATTTTAATGCCGTCCTGCGTGAATAATTACAAACAAACTGTAGTGGTTCAATTTACACCCATGCACTGGAGAGAATTTTGATAGCAGAAGCGAGTTAACACCTATGGAATAGACATGCTTCTATTTGATGTTTTATTTAAGCACATGTGCTGCCAAAAGTTACCAAAACTACATAAGTGGGAGAACATCACAAACTAAATTAATAGGTTTTCAAGATATTTCGATAAAACTTGTATACACCATCTTGTTTAAATCGTAACGTTTATTGAAGTTGAATTGAATAAAAATGAGAATTCTTTGCCATGAAAAGTATATTGTCAAAAAGTAATAAAAGTTTACAAGAAAAAAAATCCCCAAACATTGTTTATAAGAAAAACCTTAAAATTGGCCTTACGCAGTGCAGCTAAACCAGAAATTTTCTCTTATAATTTCTTAGTGCGAAATCGTATATTCTATCTGATTCGAAAGATAGGAAAAATAGTCTTCAAAGAAAAAAACAGCTTTTAGAATATAATAAGAAATTATGATCCGCGTATTAAGTTTCCGAAGTTTAAAAAAATCCAATCTACAGTCTGATTCAAAGTTCGCCGCAACAGCCCTGTGAAAAAGCAATTTTTAATAAATTAATTTCAGGCTAGGAATATAATTCTTAGGTTAAATTGGTTATGGAACCGTTTGATTTGAAGTCGGAGACTGAACTAATTGATATATTTCATAATTCCAAAACTTATCCTAAATATACACTTTTTCTACAGCTTTGAGCTGATGATATTCAAACGAGTTTGTTTGTTTTGCTACGAAAACTCCGTTAAAACTGTCCCAACATTTCTCAAAGAATTCAACCGGAGTAGGATGACGGAGTCGAAGACGAGGGCTCAGCAGGTGAATGCTAACCCTATTCCTAGAGACGTTGACAATCAGGTATCGAATGAGTCATGGCGAGATTCTTTCGTTCCTTCTATGGTCGATAGTGGCAGAGGTGAGTTACGGGAATGTCCTGGATGTGAAGCGCCAGAAATGTCATTGCTGGTTACATTTCACTTGTGCAAACGCCACGGTACGTTCGAATTGTTTCATATGTTTCCCTTGTATGAAATTGGTAGCCTAATAACGCCTGATGGTGGTACCAGGAAAGACGTCGAAACGCGGATCAGAAAAGACCGATTCGCGTTTTTAGAGTCTCCGAAACATCTGACAGTCACGCCAGATCTCTCTACGAATTAAAATCCGAATCCTCAACTCAAACGTCAAATCCGTATTATTTGTAAACTTGGTGCTCATATGCGGTAACGACGCGAAAACTGCAAGTTGTAAATCGCTGCCTGTGGAGTATCATTTGTGCTTGGTAAACTGGCAACTGGATCTCAAGTGAGTTTATAGGGGAAAGTAGGGTAAGACGGACACCCTAAAGTAGAATCGCAATAGAAAATCAGATATTGCTATTTTCATCGCAGTTTTCGTGCAGATGGGCAGTTTAGGTTGTTTGCAATCGCATTAACCACTGGAATTAATAAATTTCCTACATCAAGACTGTTTTAATAGCCATCTGAAAAATGCTTGCAAATACACTTTCCAAAATGGTTGGGTAAAACGGACACTGTTCATAAAACGTACATTTTGCCGCCAAATTTGCTGTAAATGTAAATATTTTTGTGAATAAAGTATAAGAAAACGTTTTTAAACCAAAATGGGACCAACTGGTCCGAGCAGGCTTCCGAAAAGTACTGGCGAACGACAGTATTCTTGCGAAAGTCGCACATGCACCTCGGTGAAAGCTTCCCGAATATTTCTTCCCCGTTTGTTTTAAAAGGAGCGGTCGTGCGATGTACAGCGAGGCCTCGTTTTACCCCATGCGAGAGTTTGTTCGTGGGTATGAACATTTTTTAAGCTTCGTGACAGTTTTGCGAATATCTTCGTGACAGTTTTCAATGCGTTGAATTTCGTATGACAGTACTACTTACTCCGTCCGACTGTAGCCGAGATTCGCTCGGGCCGAGTTAATTTCGAACGAACGTATGAATTCTCCTTTTGCTTGAAGCTACTGCGGGTGGTGATCACCTCAATCACCCTCCCTTTCCCTTTTCGCCTAACCTGCGCCGGCAACACACATCGCGTTACGCGCCGATCGTATGCTGCTGCTCGGTGCGAATAGATGCCTCGTTTGAACTATTCGAAACCGAGCAGCAGCGCTTACGATCGGGCATGGGTACGGTATGGGCATGACAGTTAGGATGAAATTATTTTCGAAACAGGAAGCATGAAGGGATGAAAACCGAACTGTCGGTTGGGTTCGCTACAGTTAAAGCACAACATTTTCGATAACGCATGCTTTGAGCCGACTGTTCAGATACAGCCTGAGTTCTCGCACGTGTGCGATGTAGCCGAAGCATTACGATTCGTTACCGACGGTACAGCAGCGAGCCGAGTGGTAAGGAAAACCGAGACAGTTTGTTTGGCAAGAAAAAGGCTGTCATAGCAAAGCTGTACTTTTCGGAAGCCTGGGTCCGAGTCCAGAAGCGCAATAGTGTGGTTTCGGAATTCCGTATTTTATAGGCGCTTTCTTCACCGGAGATCTTGTTTTTACAGTTTTTATGGGCTGTTTGAGATGTTGAGTGCTTTTCGGTCGACAATTGCTGTTCAAGCCCTTTGATCGAAACTCGTTAATTTTCCTCCAGATGGTTATAAAGAAGCCTAATAAACAATCTTCCTTTGAAAACGGTTGACGTTTTTGAAAATTTTGCGAGTTATGAACTATTTTATGAGGAGAAAAAATTACATCCAATAATTGATGCTCAAAGTTTTTGTTTGTTTTGTTTACAATTATGGGACCTTGCTTGCTATAAATAAACATAGGGTCTCGAAAGTGTTGATACACTTAGGCGAACATATTCCCATCATTTGATTAGTGCCAAACATTGTAATTCTCGAAATATTGAAAGTGTCCGTTTTACCCGACCTTCCTGCCCATAACAAAATGATGCTGAGTATAATTCAACCGAAATTTTGAAACACAACGTTCACCAATTATCAGCCAATAGATTCGATGATAAGGACAATTTCGGCATCAGAATGTTTTTTCGAATTTGGCATGCCCTCCGGAAAATTTACCGGGAAACTAAGAGGATCATCATTGTTGTAATATCCCTTAAGATATTTTGTTTCTATTTTATTATTCGTTAAGACGTCACAGTCAGATGAAATTTATTTATTTACTACTCATACTGAAAAAATCCACTTTTTGCAACTTGATGCATAAATTACTTTTTTCTACGTCAAATGTATGAACTTTGAAAAGTTATCTATTTAGATTGCCATGACCTAAATACGCTGTTTTAAAGCATTGAAATAAATTACACAAGGGAACTGCATTGTTTGTGTCTTTGTTTTGATAATAACTGTTTGAAAGATTTTAGCGTTTTGAATTCAAATCATTTGGCAGATTTAGTTTATCATCTCCTATTTCAGTTATATGACGTGTGGATTTTCAAATTGATCGATTTTGATTGAATTCGATCATTGATAACTGATGAGCCAACAAACCTACATGAAAAACAAAAACTGATTTATGATTTTTTTGTTACTCTCCATTCAATCAAAAATTAAGATTTTGCTTAAAAACCATCGATTCAGAGATATATAGCTTAAAACATATTAAATATTAAATTTATTAGAAATTGTATTTATTACAACTATTTATGTCACCTTTTAAAAAATCTTTGAGTATTTTACATCAAAGATCTTAATGCATTCAAGAGCTTGTAACCCTGTCACCGACCGACCAGGGTAGTAAATTCGTTGCTTTAGGTATGGATTATATCCCTCCAGCCAGAGAAGGGCATGAAAGTTAGAAAAAAAACTTGTACCTACACAACTCTCATCACACGCACATCCTATAACACATCACACATCTTCGAAACAGGCAATCTGATAGCCACTCCAAAACTTAAATATCTCACTAAGGAACTCATCAGAAATAGTCCACAATGCCCATAATGACCTTCACCAAGTGGTGTGAGCAGATAGTATACCTGTCTACACCACATATGTCTCTCATCACTACCAATCAACCGGACACTCAAGAGGCTAGTATACTCTGGAGTAATCAGGTCTCGGAGTATCTCTAAACGCTGATCGAACTCGATAGAATGAGCTACGGGTAGAGTGTTGAAGCAAATCTCGAAACTGACTTCAGTACCAGTTGTCGGTTAACCGTAAAGCAGGCAGGCGTGAATTTAATCGTTAAGAAGAATTCGGATTGTTTTAATAAAAAGTGATAATCACTTCCGGTGATAACATTAAAACGTTAATAGTGCCTGACCGATAACGCAGCTATAAGGCTGATTCTAAGATTTTTTCGGGATTGCGACGTGAAGGGTGTGATAGAATCACTGAGGTAAAATTTAACGAAAATTTTATTATATGTGACATGCTAAGTCCACGTTTTTGCACAGGGTCATCATACGTGAATACCAGTTCGGCCGAACGAACAAAGAAGTTTTGTACATGGTATTCGTTTTCTTTATGATGGAACCCACAATGATGGGCTAACCTGAAAAACGTGGACACGGGATCGGTAAGATGAAACCTCCTGGAGAATACAAGGACAAATATCCTAATTTTGCCTCTGGTCTTTCCTGCAGACCTTTTTTGTTCCGGAGCTTGAGTTTTCTGCAAATATGTATCCGGAGTGGCTATTTTGATACAATGGCGCCGAAAGCCAATCCGCACAAAATGGATTTGGGCTTGGTTTGCATGCGTGCATGCTTTGTAAATTTGCTGACGTCGAGGGATACACTATAGGTTAAGACACAATTACACACATACACACACACACATAGTATTAAGATCTAAATTATTATTTTTTAACAATTGACATTTCAATTAGATTTTAAGTAGTTAGGTTAGGCTTAAATAAAAATTTTAAAATGAATAACAATTTTTAAATTTCTCATAAAAACTAAAAACTCATCTTCTTATTTGTTAAACTTTGATTCCTGTACCTGGGCCTGGATGAAAACGGGTGGAAAATCGTAAGAGAAGCTGGACGCGAACCCGGTCGATTCGGAACCAATGGTAGGGTTAAACCCCAGGTGAGTCGATCTTATTTTTTGTCTCATGCTCATGCGAGAAGATCTAATCTTCTGATGACAAGCTTTTTGTGATACTGTAAAACGATTGGATCTATGTTTCCAGAAATATTTGATTTTATTTTGGATAAAAAATTCTTAAAAATTTCGCCTTAGTTGCCTTGTTTTCCACAAAGGGTAAATAAAAATCTCAATAAAAAAACTTCTATAGTTTTATTCTCAGAAGTCACAATTACTCACAATCTTATGGAAAGTGAATCATTGAATTAAAACTTTTCATTTACAAATTTATGTTTTGTTCTACAGTTTTTTTCAAAAAGTTTCAAATTATTTAAATGAATTATTACCCATTTTCCTAGTGGTTATCCACTATGGGACATGGATTCGTCACAGTTTCTGCCTAAGTATGCGCTCACATGCATTTTTAGATTAATTAGTTTGAAAAAGCTTGCCTAAGAATTGTAACAAACTTTAGCTCATATTGTGGCAATCCTGGTGGACGGATTTGGAAGTGTCGGGAATTTTGTCAGCTTAAGGATTGTGCTTTTAACAATCCCCAAATCGACTGTACTTTGTATACAATCAACATGGGAGCCGAAAGAAGGGAAACAATTGTGCACAATTATCTGGATAATCTATTGTGATCTGCATCTAGGCTAGCTGAATAGAAATGTCTAGAAATGTCGACGATTCAAAAGCCTCAATCCAACCGTCGGAGTGAACTGTCGACCGGAAAACGCGTTGTAAGTAAGAAGACGATTAAGAGAAATTCCAATCTGTCGGACCGTGATTTGGTCAGAAAATTGGGTGATGCCCATAGTACTGTGGGGAGAATTCGACTTCGGGAAGGAATCAAGTCGTATCGAACTAGAAAACTGCCTAATTGAACCATAAAACAGAATAGTGTGGCCAAAATCCGTGCGCAGAAGTCATACGACCAGATGCTGACCAAGTTCAACGGGTGTCTTCTGATACACGATGAAACCTATGTCAAGGCTGACTTCGGGCGAACACCAGGTTAAAAATTCTACTTGGCAACCGCTTAGGGAGGATAGTTCAGCCATTTATGATTTGGCAGGGCATTTGCAGCGAAGGCAAAAAACGAAAATTTTCGTAACAAATAAGACAATGACGTCGGAACTATACCAAAAAGAGTGTCTTCCAAAAAGAATTTTGCCATTCATTCGATCCCATAACCATCCTTTAATGTTTCAACCAGATTTAGTATGCTGTAATAATAGAAAAGTCGTTCAAGAATGGTACCGTAATCCGGGGTAATATTGATCCCTTTATTCAATTTTTTCGATTATTTTTTCTGTTAAGGGAATGTGGCATGTTTCATATTTTTAAAATCAGTACTGGACTCCAATGAACGTAAAACATGGTTGCAGAAATTTATTAGACCACTTTAAGTTTGATTAAAAAAACGATGTCGTCTCTGTTTTGAATTTTATGCTATGGGGTTACATCAGTCTCTATTTTGACGGTTTTAACGAGTTTTCTCGATCATAAAGGATACAAAACACCTTCATAATATTTACAAATGCTAGTTTATAAATTTTATATTGCTTTTAAACGTTTTCTTTTAAAAACATTTATAATTGAAAAAAGTAATATTAGGTTGCATAAATTAAGCGGCAAAAATTTAAACAATTGCAAAATAGATTGAGCTAAAAAAAAACGAAATTTTACCTCAACACATTCCTCTAGGTCC